>NW_027411582.1:10600000-10906978 GCF_049639745.1 Rhodnius prolixus
AGACTAGTCTGGAAAGTTTGATCGGAAATTAGACGTACCTCACTCTATACATATCTATATTTTCTATAACTCTCGCTCACTCAGAGTCGGTTTCGCTTGTTAGTGTTATATAAATAACATAAAGGAATCTCTTGTTTTTATTTTCCAGAGTTATACTTTCTTTTAGTATAGCAGAGCTCAGGAACCCAAAAGAATTAAAATTAGGTTTTCCTTTCTTGTACTCATTATAACCGAAAGCATTCATACACTTATTAAAAGTATTTTATTTTTAACTTTTCCAATTTTTTGTTTTCAACGAAAATATTTATTTTGTGGTTCTCGAGTACGAACAATCGTGTGTGTTTGTGTTGTTAGCATACATGGGGTTTTAGGGTTACTCACATTTGCTGGAAGTATTTGGTTTATGGAGCACGACAATAAGCTTTTTTGACAAAATCATTTAACTTCAATTATTTTTTTTAGTTTTTGGATTTTCCTCAAAAGCGGCTCCGACTTTCTATAAACTTGTTATTTAGTGATTGCATACGTAGTAGTGTATTAACTAACTTTTATTCCAACTATAAACTCTAATAAAAGGATGAGTATAATCTTTAAAGTTTAAATAAGCAGCTACAGGTTCAACCTCTTCTCTTTTTTTTTATTTTATGTTATTTTTTTATATTTAAGGCGCTTCAACGTCGTGAGGTTATTGGTGCCCGGAATTTTTTCCAATGCACAGCCGATCTTCGGATAGTGTCCTCTCGTTACTGCCAACACTGTCCATCGCCGGACAGTGAGCTGTAAGAAGCTTCTAGGAACAGAAAATCGTAAAAACCATCAGCTGGATTCGAATCCCGTGATTTTCGCGTTGGAATCCAGTATAACGCTAACCACTCAACTAATCTATCCCCTCCCTACACACTTACTAAACATTTACTAAATGTTTTAGTACACTGCGGGTCTACTGCAGTTTAAAGCATTACGAAACCCAAATTCTGTGTGCAATGATTAACTTTCTATAATTCATTTAAAAATTATTGCTTATTTTTTTCTTTAACGAAACTATGAATTTTTAGTTGTTATTAAACTTTACCACAACTTGCTAACATTGTTTATAATTTTAATGAAAAGTTTACATTATATTTCATCAGAATTTTTAAAGAAATAAATAAAAAACCCAAAGAACACTCTTAAACCATACTTAACAAGTGGTTAAGACAGAACTGAGGGAAAGACAAATTATTTTAGATATACCAGAAGGGACTCCTTGTCTTTTTTATATGTATGACCATAAAATATACGACTATGAAACTGTGGATGTTTATGTAACCTATTGAATATATGCATAATGGTCTGCCTGTATAATTTCAAATCTGAAGAGATCACTATTTTTTTCTGTAACAAATCTAAAGAAAGGTTGAATAAGTTTTATGCGGGTAAGTTATCTGCAATTCCAAAATGGGGGCACCGTGAGGCGTAATGATGTGTGGATGTTACCGCCTCTTTTTATTCTTTGGAGCCCTTATTTAGGTATAGTGCAGCGTTGATGAGGAGGAATATGTGTTATTAGATTATTTATATTTCTTTAAACAAAACCTTTTATACATTTTTTGTTGTCTCTTTATACTTTAAGTATAGCTTTTTTAGAAAGAGTACTTCATCTTGGTCGCTTCGACGATTAATGCGTCATTTTCAACATTTCAGTTTTCTGCGCATTCGCATTATGCAATTGTGTGTGTTTGTGTTTATATCATCTTTTTTGTGTGTCCATATTGCAAGACTTTTATTTTTATCTTTGTCATTACTATAAAATTCTTTTATGTTTACCCACTCTTTAAAGGTAAAAGACTTTTATTTATTTCCAACCTTAAATATTTCTTTATTGCGTAAAATAAAAGACTCGTTATTAACGCCTATAAGACTACGGAAATATTGACAATAGTAACCTAAGGTTAAGATGTCTTGTTTTTATTAAGTGTATTTTATTAACAACTTTATTTTATTTTCGTCTAGAATTTTATTGTTATTATTATACTTTTTTTAGAGCAAAGTTATGGGAGAGTAGAAAAAGTAGTTTAATTTTATTAAGTGTGTTAAATGAAAATCACCAAGCAGCAGAGATTATTTGTAGCCTAGGTACAATTTTCAACTATATATATTTTATTCACCAACATAATTTTACAGACAGTATAAAAGTGTGCTCCTTTAAAGCTACTTTTCTGATAAAAAAATGCTAGAATTATGGAAGACGCTATTTGAGTGTTGCATTTATCATTTCTTTCTGCAGAAATAACTTCTCTTCCCTTAAAACTGGAGGACTCAGAATAGATTCCCCGCCAAAAAAAAGATTGTTCTTTTTCTGATGATTCCAACTGTTAAGGAAGTCAAAATCGTTTAAGTACTTCCTCTGTGAATTTAATATTATGCCCTTCTAACTTTCCAAGACGAACCCTTTTGCTCATCGGATATTTATCCTGCCAGTTTCAGAAATTAAGCTATAGTGTTAGATTGGGATTGAATATTAACAATTTTTTTTATTAAACACACACCGAGTTCATATCCACACAATTGCAGGGAGCGTGACATCACGAACTGGAGTATGAAAATACTTCCCTGAAGTGTTTAATATTAAATTTTTTCTGCAATCGTTTTAATAATTCAGAAGGCAAACACGTAAACTTTTCACTTTTCTCTTGTGCTCTACCATAAAAATGCATCAATCTAGCACTTAATTTGAGAAAATGTTCCCCTCATAAATTTAAACAAATTTTTCCATCTACACATTAGCACCAGCTTACATTATTTACTAATTTCAAATAATTTTCATCTTTTCCAGGGCTTTACCTATACATGCTGGTGGTTGAAACTTTTACTAGAGAGAACATCAATCTGCGAGCTTATTTAGCCATTGGCTGGGGTAAATATCTTTTTATCTAATTAGTTATTTTTTTTACATTTATTAAAATCTAAAATAGCGACGTTTTATCTAGAGTCATTATAAATTAACTGATATAGAACCACAGTTGAATTGTCTTTGCTATTGTAGTTATGTATAAATTGTATTTAAAAATATCCTGGAGCGATCAAACAATTGATTAGGATGAATTGAGAATTCCATTGATTTTGATGTGATGTGCGAAGATATTGTGCGTTACTATTAAAAAATAAAATAATGAATCTTTAACGTCAGAGAGTTTGTCTGAAAATGTTAAGTCATAGAAAACTAAAAAACAGTTGATATATTATATTTTCTTGACAGGACGATAGAGGGGGGGGAAGAAGACATGAATGAAAAATTATTATAAAAGAAAAGTTTTCTAACTAAAACATATTATGTTCGTTCTTTTGAAATAGAAATTATACATTTAGAAAATTGTCAAAAGTTTTTTGACGAAGGTTAGCTTATTTGTGTCTTATTTAAGAATTTATGTTCAAAACTCTGTGAGAATTCAATGTTCGTTCCATATTTTTATTTTTTTTTTTGAAAAAATAATTTTTCTCTTTCTTTCTCGCCAAAATTATTGTTCATACTTCGATAAGGAAACTTACTATCGGATTCGCTCTTGTAATATTTATAGATTTGTAGAATTGTAATGTTTTATTGAGAGTTTTTGAGTTATATTTTGGTTTTGTCACACAAAGTTCTCGTCTAATTTTTTTTTTTTTTAACTAGACTCAAAAAATTATGCCAAAAAGTTATAGAGGGAAGGAGTGGTATTTTCATGTTTCTGGCTAATCCACATCGGGTTTTCTCTTACTGGAACTCGTACAAACACTTGGCACCTTCACAAACGCCTAAATTTCTCTAGTACAACACCTCTAACATTTTAAACGTAATCTTCTATGCAGTATTTAAGTGGAAGGTGAGTGCTAGTTTTGCATTCGGGCCTCTCTATTGGAAATCGGATGAGAACGCGCCAGCATTGTCCTGAGCAATTTTACATCTGCTTTCAAATAAAAGCTATTTCACTTCGTCGGAAATTAATTACTGATACAGATTTTTGGTTTTACACGGGTTAGCTAAGGCAGCTGTCAAGGCTCTGAGCTCTCCCTTATAAGAAATAGCTGACTTCAGTATTTATGGGACAGTGAATACTGGTTTCAGATTTTGTTTTTTAGACTTTGGGGATTCTAAAAGATGAGTATGGTGATTAGGCGATACGGTAGGAAGTTTCGTTGGCCCCGATGATTTTTTCAACTTCTAATCGCAGACTTCTTATCTTACCTTACTTAAGACATTGCAAAACAGTCGTATGGAACCTAGAGTCTTGAAACCTAGGGAGCCTCTTGGCTTGGCTTGGACGACTCTTCTTACTTCTTACGATTGTAATACTTCCTCTTGCTACGAAATAACATAGTTTCAGTTACAAAAATTATATATTCTTTATTCCTTGATAGTTGGTAGTGATGTAGGAATTCTACCAATAATTCTTCCAAACGGAAGCCTATTCACGTACCCATTGCATCCTTCATGACGCATACTCACTCCATGCAAGATCAACAACTACATTTTAGGTGGCCCAATAGATTTAAGTGTAAGATTGGTTAGCTTTAAAACCAATTACTTTACTGTCAGCTCTCCACAACTAATGAGAGCAAATAAATCAAGAAATTTAAAATATTATTTTACTTAGAGAAAAAACAGAAAGATAGAAGTTATTTCCTAAATTTATGTGTGTAAATTTAACATTCATTTATCATACACATGATATAGATTACAGATATATAAAACTAGGAGACACATAAATATCTACTCTCACGTAAAATGTTGAATTACTCCTCAGAGACTCATTACTTCTCAGTCCGGTTAATGTTAAATTCCATTTGGATTTTTATCGAAGTTTTACGTTTTCTGGGAAACTTAGCAATGAAGTTTTTGTTTTATTTCAAAAAAGAGTAAGTTTATAGTCTGTACTAACTACTGCTTGATTACTACTTTAATATTCATCTTATTATTCAAGATATTCAAGAATAGAAAATTCTTTTGTAAAACATTCTCAGAACTGCAAATTTTGAAATTTATTTATATATATTAAACATTTGTTTCCCCATCATTAATAGAGGGAAGTCAGGAAAAGTGAAAAAATAAAAGGTAAATCTTCCAGAATTTAGTTTTATCACTATTCCACTACCATACTAATTAAATTTGGTGTGACATTTAGTTATAAGCTGGTTTTATGGTTTAGAAAATTGAGGTCATGATTATAAGGATCGTTGTTGAGTAGGTTGGGCAGTGAGTTAGTAGATAATCAAGTTGTTTACTAGAGAAGTGTTTGTTAAAGTGGTATTCAGTTACACTTTTGTATGTTTAAAGTTAAGATGAAGTTGAAGCTACAGAATAAAATATTGGTTTTCTCTCTTGATATACACTGGATTGCAGCTAGTGAAATCTTAGGATAGCAAGGTTATCATTAAAACTGTCCGGTAGGACAGTTGTATAAGGGTTGATCGTCAAAAACTGCACGAAAAAGCGTAACGTTGAAAAACACCCAAATTTGACAATTTTTTTATCTTTTTCTATAAAAGATAAAATTCCCAAATTTTCTTTATAATATAGGGCAAATCCTCCTTTATGACTGTAATTTTTTGCAACAACACAGATCTAATAGATTTCGAGAAAAAAGTTGCTGAAAATGAGCAAAAACGGCATTTTCAAAAATTGGTCTTGTTGTTGTTCTTGTTGTTGTTACCATTTTTGTAAACAACGTAGCGCCTAAACGCGTGAACCGATTTTCATGAATGAGGTGTCATTCGATTCGGACTTTTATGTAGATGTGCCTTTTGGGGGTCTCGATGCCGTACATCGAATGGGAGAGGAGTTAGCCCCCTTTATGTAAGGCCCCCTCCAAAATGATTATTACTAATTACTCTGTAAATCCTGGCCCGATTTTGATAAAATTTGGTAGGATGATAGGGTTATGGCTCCCCTACGTAACAATAAAGCGACGATCTGCTCTTACACTTATTAAGGGGAAGTATAGCAATCGTTTCAAATTATCGACATTTGAACCGATTTTCATGAATGAAGTGTCATTCGAATCGACATTTTGTACAGATTTACACTTTAAAAGTCTCGACACTACGCCTCATAAGGAGGGGAGTTTGCCCCACCCAAATAAGGCCCTTTCTAAAACTATTATAACCAATATTTCTATAACGCTTAGTCCGATTTTGATAAAATTCAGCTCGAATAAGTGGTTAAAGCTCCTCTACGTTGCTGTGAAGTGCTATCATGCTCTTGCACCTACTAAGAGGAAGTACTGCAATCGTGTAAATTATCAATGAGTGAACCGATTTAAATCAATGAATTGTCGATTAAAAAATCTTTGCCTCTTTGCCTTTTAGGGAGAAGTACTGCAATCGTAATTTATTTTTCTTACTCCTCTTAAAAGGAAGTACTGAAATCGCAGTTTAATTTTGCTATTTACGTACAAATACCTTCCTATATTATTCCAAACGCTTTTTTAAAAAAATTGTTATTGAGGATGGTTTGGGGGACCGCAACTATAATCAATCTTTAAAAAGATCTCTCCATTGGTAGTTATGGTTCCGACTTAACACCTTATCAGGTTATAATGATAGAATTGCTTATTCCAAATTTTAAAAAAATCTGTAAAGCAGATATGTAACATTCCAAATAGACAAAAAGTAAAATCTATACAAAAGGTACAAAAATCTCCTTAACAAAAACTTACAGTTTAAAATGTTAAGTATAAGGGTTGATTAAACGCCAAAAGGTACACAAATCAGCGAGTACCCAACATTTCATTAATCCTTCATTAATATTTAAGTAATTCTACTGCATTAATTTTCATTAATAAGTTATTTTTTAGAATTTATTAGATGTCACAGACCCTTATGCTGGCCATTTTCGTCTACAAAATATATGTTCAAGTAGCACTGTAGATTGACTGTAATATCTAGTTATTTATAATAATCAAACTATTAATTACAGGTTAAAAAGAAAAACGTTATAAAAAATATAAAAAAATTATGAGGCTAAAAAATTCAAAACCTTTTTTTTAAAAAAAAAACTTACACCAACATACATCAATGATTTTGTTTATTTTATTTATTTATTTTTATTTTTAAATAAAAATCGTCGGTTTAAGTTCATTCTTCGATTAAAGTAATTGTTATTTTATGAAGTAGTCAAACGTTTATAACAATAGGCAATAATTATCTGGCTTTATCGCAAATAATATAGTTTTCTTCAATTACATTCTCAATCTAGGTATTCATCCCACAATGTTGTAATATATGTAATATAAAATAAATAAGATATGCATATTTTTAGGACAGCTAATTATTCCAGTATTTTACTATAAGTAAAATTAGGGGGACTAAATTAAAATTACAATTGAGAAGTGAGTAAATATTGTTGAATAATCTACTTGTAATAACTGTGTGTTATTTGTACTCACGAATATTTCGGTAAGACGAATTCAAGACAGCAGCCTACTCTAACTTTGTCTTTTTCTACTTTAACATGCATGTACGTATGTGTGATTTATCATAATTATAACAAAAAAATATTATAAATGAAGTGGCCAGCATAGGGGTCTGTGACATCTAATAAATTCTAAAAAATAACTTATTAATGAAAATTAATGCAGTAGAATTACTTAAATATTAATGAAGGATTAATGAAATGTTGGGTACTCGCTGATTTGTGTACCTTTTGGCGTTTAATCAACCCTTATACTTAACATTTTAAACTGTAAGTTTTTGTTATTGTTTTATAAGGTTTTACCTTCTCTTCCATTTAAATCAGGAATACTTCAATTAAATTTTATGTTTTTCTAACTGTTGCCTCCATCAATAGATACTTCACCTTTTTTTTTTCTTCTACTTCTCATTATAACAGACTTCTGTTGAAACCTTTTTTCTTGATACTTTCTTATAGTATTCATGGCTGTATTGAGACAATTATTTTAGAGGGTTTTAAATACAACTGTAACTGATAACTAATTCTATAGTCAATAATGCTATTGCATATTTCTAACAATAATAATACAAATTTCAATCTGGTGGTGATTGATTGTACTTACGTTATTGTAAATATAATTTTATATCATTATGATAAACATAATTATATATATGAAGCTTAAGTCGATTAATAAATAATCTTCTTAGATGACATGATGAAATTGTAAATGCCTATGTTTTCGTGAACAAAATATAGTTCGAAACTTTGACAATCTGAGCCGTTCTTTCTAAACTGGCAAAAACTCAAAATTCCTCTAAAATAATTGCAACCTAGTCTTTTTAAAATTTCGAATTTGAAGCAAATGCGTTAAGAATAATGATATTGGAATCAAGTTTACTAAATAATTACATGTAGTATTTTTTTTTATTTTTTTTTTGTAGAATTGCTATTTAATTACAGATAGTAGTACGATAGAGAAGTGGGTTATTGAATACGAGATAGCCCTTAATGCACTAGATTTTATTAAATTATAAAACTACATTAAATGACCGGAGAGATGAGATGGTAAAATGTTAATAGAGAGTCGATAGCGTGCATTTCAGTTAACAATAGTAGTTTACATGATTAAAACATTCGCTTAACTTAAATTCTAACAATTCAAATACAGTTCTTGACTGTGCAGTTACTTTGAAAATCAATTTTTCTTTGCTTATCGCTGACATTATCTGCCTTTTTATACTTTTTTAATTCAATTTTGTACATGCTTTCCTATTAATCGATTTTATTAATCAATCGAAGAAAGTCGGATCACTTATTTCTGGGGGTGAATCTTGGTAATAATTACGTGACTGCGAAGATCCTCTAGCGTGGTTATTATTTCGTTTACAGTACTCTCTTCGAAGTAAATTTAAGACTGATTCACCACTCTATTGTAAAGTTAGAGAAGATAAATATATTGAATAAAAATAGTAAACGCTTTAAGTAAGAAAAAGAATATAAATTATGTGGTGGTAGTAGTAGTATATATAAGATATAAGTGAAGGTGCTTCTTTTACTTGGTGTTATATCCGGAGGTCCTTGTGGAGGTCGGATGTTGAAAGAGACAAACGACTTTCAGTTTGGTGCACAGACCTACATCTGTTACTAGCCCTTTTCTTTATCAACTTCAATTAATAACTCTGAAGTACTACCTTCACACTATCATAACCTTCTAAGCCAGCGAAAAAAAAAGGCACATTTGGACAATATTTTCCTTTGGCTGCACTATACAGCAGGAAGGCAAAATTAGAAAAGAAGAGTTTATTTTGCGAAAAATATTTTACCATTTTCTTTACTTTAAAAAAAAAAAATATATTATTTCCACATTCTGCAAACCAATGTAGAGTGAATTCACTGAGTTGCCCAAATTTTTCTTGTACTGGGAGAAGTGAGACTAGTGCTACCCATCCTGAACAGGATACTGCCCTTCCTCTGACAGGAGGTCTTTAGGCCAACGGCGTTTCAAACGTCTGGAAGACTTCCCAAGAACGTTCAAGAAGGATATGTTGGTAGTTGTTATGTTTAGATCGCATCCTAATATTTATGAGGGAGTGTGTAAGATTATGTTTGTTATGGTGTTTAAAATTGCGTCCTGAACAGCTTGTTATCTATTTAGTGTTAGTCGGTCTGGCAGTTCCCTATTATTGCTATTATGACAAGGGCGAAGTCCTGTTCCTCAAGACACAGTAGCCAAGAGGAAAATTTGATTCTTGGCCTTGAATAAAATTGAATGGCAGTCCCTAAAATTGCAGTACTGATTGGTCTTATAATTAAATTGAAATTAATTAAATTAACTTTAGATGAAGTTTGCTTTTAAGCTTTGTTTCGATCATTTTATAGATCAAAAGAGTATTCTATTAATTCTTTAACAATTAACTTTCGAAAATAGGTTAATTTTTATAAACATATTTAGCATTAAAAAAATTATGGTTCTATTATCTACTGAAATATCTTGATGGTATTATTAATTGGATATTAAGGAGTGATCATAAATTTAAACAATTAGAGTAGGGTGTAGGGTGTGGCTAAATCAAAGTAATATTGTGAAGCTTAATTTTGTTAGATATTAGATTAGAAAAGCGGGACGGGACCTATACCCCACGGCACCGCAGCCACAAGAGGCTTATTGTGCCAGCTCCCTTTTGGATCTAGTGGACGAAACCTCCCGTACTAAGGAGGTTGAGGACTTTCCTTACTAGTTCTTTTCGCGCTACAATTTCCTTTGGTCTCAAAGAGCAAAGGTTTCATAGTGCAACCACTAGATTGCAACGCAATCGGACAGCATGAGAGAGGCCATTTCCTCCTCTTCCTGACACAATCTGCACACAATGATTCCGAGCTAATAAGCCCCACTTTGTACAGATGCTTCATACATGTCCGTAATTTTTGTCAAGTTAGGCGCAAGTGTAGATGTGTTCTCAAAGTCGAAATCTTGTCTATTATATGTCCAGGTGAAGTGATGTTTATGAAAGCAAAGTGGGTGAGTCTACTCACAGTGTATTGGTATAAGTTTTTTAGAAGGTCTTCGCATTACAATTTTTGTATTCGTTTTTGTATATCGTGAAAAGAGTAAAATAATATTTTGCTTCACTAGCTATAAAATTCCGAGATTAATCCAATTTTGAGGTTTAAAAATAAAATATGGACTCACCAATCCAGAGCAAATGGATTATGGTTTTTACAACTTGTGTTTTCAATTAATTAAATAAATTTATAAAGCTTTGAGGTTGGCCATATTTTGTGGTAAACTTTCATAATGTCCATTACTGTTTTGTTATTTTAATTAAATTGGTCAACATTTACTCAGAATAGACAGTCGCATCTAGTTATATTTATAGACAAAATAATTTGCATTCCAGCGACCCTATTTGCTAATTTCTATTTCTCTCTCTCCGCCGGGAAGAACGGATCAATAATTCAGTTATTACAGAAGAAATGTGAAGAGTTAAAATGGAGAAACATGAGAAATTATGGAAGAGTTGTCATTACTGCATGCGAGCTTGCCCATAGTTTGTGATGATGTGTAAGCCATTAGTGCTTTCAAACTTCACCACGATGACAGCTCAGCTACCACCACACATAATAGAGAAATAGGATATCTCTTAGGTAAACAGACTAGAAACACATAAAGGTACTTTGTGCTGATGGAACTTCCTTTTATAAACTTTAATCACATGTTTACTATGTGTCTAGTTGCTCCTAATATCTCTGCTAGTATCTTAGTGAACTTCGATCGCGTTTTAATGCTTAAAGCTAGTGTTTCTTTATATGGTTGTTCCATTTACAAGACATTTTTGAGGTAGGGCATTGATCAATCCTACAATTATTGTTTCTTTAAAAGAGAAAAAATTAAATTTATCTATCATATTACTTCTATATTCCAGCTATACTCAGATAGTGTATTACAGTGGAGTCTCGGTTATCCTTCATGACCGGGACCGGACACGTGACGGATAGTCGAATAGACGGATAATGGAAAAAAACAGGAAATTTCCAGATTCTTTTGTTTAACGTGTATAAAACTTTGTATTAACTGGTATACATATTTTATACGCTTAAGCCTTAAAGGTCAGGTATCTTTCATTATTCAATTCATTCTATTGTGTATTAAAATTAATGAACACAATGTCTGCGACATCTAATCTTTGCTTTTATGTACCGTATCAAATGGGGTAAACCCCAGATATTTTTTTTTTAAGGCTAAAGGACTCTTTAAAATTTCTGTACACTTAAAATAAATTTTTAAAAAGTTTTCTTTTTAAAATAATTTTTTGGGTTTTTTTTTAAATACTGAGGAGAGTGACGGTTAAGTGGAATAGACGGATAAAAGGGTGACGGATATCCGAGACTCCACTGCATTAAAACCTTAGAACCAAACTTCACTTATATCTTAGGGTAAAAATCTTGGAGTGTTTATGTTTTTCATCAATTATAATAAATTTTATTTAACTATTTTAAAAGCAGAAGCTTAATAAAAAAAAAAATGATAACTATTTTGTAAAATATTTTGGAAAGGGAATAAGAAATTTTTAGTAACGCCTGTTACGTTAGCAGCAGAATGTTCTTTGTTTTTAACTTACATCAAAAAGCATAAACAATGTAATATCCGTTGTTAGTCACTTGAATTCTTTTGATTCATCTCTCTTTCTCCGACTTCAGAAAGTTGAAAGTTTTACTAACTTCTCAGACCAAAAAAAAAGAAGAAAACAACTGCAAACAACAAAACTTTTTGCAACTCTATCAAGCATTAACAACAACATAAAAAGTAGTGGAAAACTGTTCTACCAGAAGTGATAAATTAAGCGAGATAAGTAATCAGTCTTTATTTTAAACAATTACTAGATTGAAAAGTTTATTTATTTAGTGTTTTCACTGCATTTATTATTTTATTTACTGTGATTAAGGAGTTGATTGGAAATGAGGCTGTGAATTATTCAGTATTTGAGGAGTCTAATTTTGATCTTAGGAGACTTCTGAGAAGAGATAAATTGAAACTTAATTAGACATCTAATTTGTCATTGCAGAATATTAAATGAGCTGTTCTCTGTACAAATCGATAAACTTCATTTTTTGTAATATTATTTCTAATTTAAGTGACAAAGCACTTAATTCAGTCACAGCTTTTTTATTTATAATAAATTCCCTGAATAATAAAGATTCAACTCTATCCAACGACAAAAAAGTTTTGGCCATTGAATAATGAATAATTTATTTCAGAAGCCATTTTGGTTAATTCCTTGCTCTAATATTCAACTCAAATTCAGTAACTGGCGCTGAATGATAACGGTAAATTTTTTCAAATTTATATTATAAACAGAATTAAAAAAAAAATTACATTAAATAAAGTAAAGTAATCGCCTATTTTTTCAGGCGGGGCTTAACGTCCAACTACCATTTACTAGGTGTCGTGGACGGAGGCGAATAGCAAACGTACTTTACTGTGAATTTCTTTTATTAACCATTAAATAGAATCTAAGGCCTAAGACCGGAAATCAAACCCACTACCACAATGCATATTAGCTTTGCAGGTCTCGCCTCTTAACCAGCTCGGCTAACGTGGCGCCTTAAACTAATGTGTAAGAAAAATATAGAGCCTTGTAACTCTGGGTTCAAAAAATTACATTATTTCATCGCATTTCTCTTTTTTTTTCTTTTTTTTTTATGTTTGTTAATCGAGTTTTGCTGTGAACGGCTCAAATATACAATAGTTCTCTCACCAATTCATTTCTCCCTTTCAGAGCTGTCCCAAATAATTCTGAAAATAACTCCTCCAAATTAATGGCAGGTGCTTCTGGATAAGATGAACTCTTATCCAATACCTAGCAACTTTTGAGGCTCTTATGGAAAATCTAAGTAGAGCGAAGGCACTTCTTGGTGCCACTCATGCCATTACTAACACTAACGCATCCATTGATGTACTGATTATGGCTCCCCCAAGTTAGAATTCCCCAGGAACGTGTTAAAAATGAAAAGAACCTCGTTAAACTGGAATAACTACTCTTTTCTATTATGCACTCGTTCTTGCAATGCTCTTCCCAGATATACCACAAAAAATGGCACTCTAAATTAAGAAGATATAAACCTTTCTAACATCTGATTATGATCTAGCCCCTCTAGTATGAGACAGGAGTCGATAAATTGGATTAATCATTCTTCTCAGGTACCTAAACACTTCTCACCCCAGGCAAGGTATATCCTCCTTCACTATCTGGTAATAACCCAGGGATTTCTTTGGAATTTAAAAGCCCATTCAAATCAACATTATTATGTTAAATTAAGTTATTGTGGGCGGTT
This sequence comes from Rhodnius prolixus, assembly GCF_049639745.1. Lineage (NCBI taxonomy): Eukaryota > Metazoa > Arthropoda > Insecta > Hemiptera > Reduviidae > Rhodnius > Rhodnius prolixus. Next base: position 10,613,742 of record NW_027411582.1, read on the forward strand.
CGTGCCTCTATGACATCACCTCTGTGTTATCTTCTTCAGTTTCACTATGGTTTTCGCTAAACTCTCTGTCAGTGGCTTCTAATACTGTGAATTATCTTTGATTTATAAATCTAAAAAATTAAGGTGTCTTCAATACTTAATTGAAAGTTCGCTGAGAAGAAGATTAAAAGCTACATCTTAACAATAATTGAAGTTGGTACATACTTCGTAGTAGTAGAATTTATGTTTGGAAAGCCTTTCTTAGCCTTTTTAAGTCTCTTTAAGCACACTTTTGGAAAGTTAGTTATAAAGTTATAAAAACTAACTTGTTTAATTAATTAGAGCTGTACCTGGGAATTTATGTTCTTTTACTTTTTTCATTAACTCAAGTATAGATGTAAAATGCTTGACTTTTTTGTCTAATCTTCTACTTAAGGAGATTAACGTTGTAATAGTGACAACCTTAATACAATTTAATCTCTACTTAGCGTTAATTTCTTAACAGCCACATCGACAAAAGTTACACTTGTCTTTGTCACAAGATAAAATATGCTGGCTTCAATTAAAGCTCGCTCAAAACTGAAGTTCATTCTACTTCTTTGTAGAGATTGTAGGTCAAGTTTTTGCCTCTGTCTTTGTCGAAATCAAAATTTTATTATTATTATTATTATTTCAATCAAGTTTACTATCTAATCACTTTTAAATAGAGTTTATTTGCTAACACACACCTTTCTCTTACTGCAAATATTAAAATTTGAAACTAAACTTTTTGTCAAGATACAGGTACTAACGGAATAGTGCGTAAGATTTGGGGAAAATATTTAAGTTGCTTATTGAAGAAATAATGTAAAAAGAAAACACAAAACTCCTAAAAACATTTCGTACATGCTTTTAGTCTTTATTGCCTTAGAATTCTATTCGGTTTTACTGAAACAGAGGTGTTCTTTTATTAGGAATTCTCTCCATCAGCTTTTTTTGTATTGTTTATTAACGAGGTATGCATTGCGACCCTACACTCATGAGGATAATCTTCCTATAGCACCTCAGATGATGAACCACTCAGCCAAGTATCTGGTTGGGATGTTGAAGGATGAACGTTCTCGCAAGATATGTTACTTGCTTTCCAATTAAGGTAAACTGGAAGAAAGCTAGATAAGGTATGTACCCCTTATCCATTAGTAAGTATCCAGGATCTCATCGGGAACCGTAGGCAGGAGAGCCTGCAGTCAGGGATCACTACTCGCTGGGCCAACAAATATTCCCTCCCCAATGCCTTCTAAGAAAATTGCTCCTCCAAGAAAACAAGAAACTGGATGGATGCTAATTCAATTCAATCACCTTTCCAAGTTGTCATCAGGAAAACCGGTAGTTGGCACAGCGGTAATGGTATAATCACTTCCTCTGAGGCCAACACACTCTCTCCCGTCAATACCCTAAAAAAAAAGAAAGGATACATTCTTCTCTAGTAACGGTTATAAAGTCGGTCAGATAGGCAACTCGAAAAGAGACAAGGACGAACATATTTACGTATAACCGCTCCGGTTATGAAACTCACCTCTGAAGTGCTATTTCTATAAAATACACGGTTTTGTGACTTATGTATAACTGTAAAGAAGGATTAAATATTTGAAATCACTTCTTCCAACCCTTATCCCTCCTTCCGTTCCATTGATTCCGCTACACTTAAATTAGATAAAAAAAACACAACATCAAATAAAGCAGGAAACATCATTATTATCCAGTATAATTTGTTTCTATTTACGTACAAAAATTATACATAATGAATCTACTGATTCAAGTTAAAAAATTGCAAGACCTACCTAGCACGAAACTTACATGGAAAATATCCTGTTGTATTACAATTAACAATGACGTGCAAATAATGAGGAAAGTATAGCGTTGAAAAGTGTGAAATTAATTTCCTTTATATGAGTGAAAAAAGTGGGACAATAAAATTCAAAAGTTGAATTCAAATTGGATTATAGCAGCAATAAACCGGTTTATGTGTATGCACTGTACTCGATGCAGTTTAGAGGTAATGTGTAGATAAATAATGCAATCAGTATGCATGTGTGAATGGCAGAGCTCATGTTAATTTCACATATGTATTGAAGTAGATATACAGTATGTGCTATTCCAGCACAATTGTGATAACATCTACCAATCACAATAACCCTTAAATACCAGAAATCCACAACTAGATTTGGTTGTCTATTTACGTTAATAACATGTACACTGTTAAACCCAAACGTATCTATCAGTAACATCATATTTAGATATATTAAAGTCTCACCCATTTACAAACAGTACAGTCATTAATTTATACAAGGCTAACTTGAGTTGGATGCTAGGATCTCTATAAATGTCTGGTATTGGGGAAGAGCACAGCCAGTACAGAAACGAAGCTGGAAAACGAAACCAGCTGAAGCGACATCCTTCAGTAGCGGAGCTTCAAATTAGGACTGGTACGGCAGTGATACGGTTGATGATCAGATGAGGATCTACAGCAGACGCGAAGGCAGCTTTCAATTAAAATTGATTCTCTAGGTGTGGGGGCCAAAGAGCTAATTAGGCGAGATAAAAGGAATTTAAAATCAGTGAACTTAGCCAGTGAAATTGAGATGTCTAGAACTGACATAATTCAGTTGTATTAAAAATATAAAGATACAATTGAATAAATATTTTTTTACATATTTTAATTAATCAAGTATATTCGTTTTTGGCAGTTGTTTTATTCGCACTGCATCTATTTTAAAAACAAAAAAGACTCATTAGCCAAAGCAACAATCAGCAGTCTTCAAGAAATACAAAAATCTATCGAACTGAAACTCTGAAGTGTAGATGTATTATATCAGCCATAGGCTGATAAATATTTAGTTTTATTTTATTTTTTTTTTTTGTTCGACCACAGTTTACAACCATTTTTGTTGGTCTCTTTTGGTTTTATTTGTTCTTAATTTTGGATAATTTGGTTTTTGCAGATTAAAGGATCTAATATGGGACATGTTTTCTACAATAAGATATTTATTCATTATTTGTATAGTCAAGAATGTTAGACACCCGTCACCACCCAAGGCACCTGATCGGTAATTGGATGCAAAACAAGCCTAAAAAATAAAAAGCGTTACCTTTGCTTACTAAAAAAAAATAATAATTATACCTTTGAAAAGGTGGTCGAGAGAATTGAGGTATTTTTTTTAGCGTCTATTTGCAGCTGTGAAATTAATCTCATATTGTGTGAGCTCAGAGTTAATTTTGTTTCTTCCTTGAATATGAAAAGATATTTCATTTTTGTTGCCAGTTGAATGTAAACTTATTTTTTCGTGAGTTCTTTATGTTTTTTTTAAATTTTATTTCTCATTATTAATTTGTTTTAGGGGTGTTTATTATTAATTAATTACTCCTGTCAGTTGAGCATATGTGCCTGCTAACAGCTATCCCCGTTATTATATTATTGGAGAGAAAAACAAAAATTAAAGAAAGGTAATCGCCTATTTTTGCGGTCGGGGCCTTAACTACCAAATCAGGTGTCTTGGATGGAGGCGGATACTTCACTGATGATCACGTTCTTCCAACAAATAAAAGTAACTACACTCAGAACTCAAACTTAGGATCTCCACTTACAAGTCTGCATCCCCCATTTCATAATTGTACAGACAATTATAGTTTCCTAAATCCCTTGTCAGCCAGTTCTACACTTACCTGTTTAGTGTACGCAATTTAATGTCAAAGAATGGAAATGATAAATGATACGATAAGAGATGCTGGCGAGTAAAACAGTAGGCAATGTAATTTACTAGACGAATTCATTAATTACCTTTAATTAATTTAACAGGTACCACTAGTGTCCTCTAGTGGTCTCAGGTAGAGGGAGGCGATTTTATATACAGTAGCTAGCTAGGGCATGTGCTTGCATCTAATTTTGCCATTATTAATCATAGCAGCCCTATTCTAACATGAAATTTATTAATTTATCCTATTTTTGCTACTAAAAAGGTGAAATATTGCGATTGTAACTTTCTTTTTGGATTAAGTTTTTACAGGCAATACCCAAAATAGTCCAAAAAAGAGAGATTTTATTTCTCAAATAATGTAAATTGCCTGAACCTGAATTTTTTTTATTACACATCAGTACATCATCATAGATTTTTTTTGTCTGGTATTTTCTCAAAAATAGCGATAAAGATTACTTTTTAAATTACTAATTCTTATTAATGTAGATCTGAAGATTAGAATCTATGGGGTCAGTATCACACTACTAGACCCAGAGGGTGGATCTAGAGCTAATGCCCTCTAATACCCACCTGTAAAATTAGAAGTCTGGTTATAGGCTTTTGGTATGCAAAGATGGATTTTAGGCGCCTATGCGTTGAATGTATTTCAATATTATTATATTTAAAGAGTCTTTATCAAATATGTTGTCTTTTATTTGATTTTTTTGTTAAATTAAAATAAGAACCACTTTCTAGGAAAGTGGGATGTTATGGTCTGCGGTAAAGGGAGTTCCTATAATTTTGAACGTTATTTAGGAAGGTTAAATTTGTTACTGTCCATTGCTTTTGGTGACTGATTCATAGTACAATAGAATGAATAGAATAATGCCAATTTCAGCCATGATATTTTTTATTTTTGCCGAGCTTTCTACCTAAGGACTAGGTCATCTTCAGGGCTTATTGTGTACATAATATTTTTACATGGTTATTGTTATAAGCATTGCATAAGTTCGTAAGCACACAAGTCAGAAGATATTTCAAACTTAACAATAACCATGTTAAAATATTATATACACAATAAACTCTGAAGATGACCTACTCCCTAGGCAGAAAGCTCGGAAAAATAATAAAAAAATCATGTCTGAATCGGTGAGTTATACTTTTCAAAATGGATTTTATCACCTTCCTGAGATTTTCTCAAAATGCTTCTCAGAATTTTCTCCAGACTTCTTCAACATAACGCATGTGTTTAGATTGTAGATCAGTATATTTTATTTAACATGTCTCGAAATATAGAGTTTTAAGAAAAGGATGAATTAGAGTCTTGAGAATTACTGAAAGAAAAAGTCGTGTCGGCATTTTAAATCAGGGTTTTCTTTTTCCTCAATTCAGGATTATGAATTTGAATAAACAACTTGGGAAAACACTTATAACCCGTATAAATTAAAATCACATTAAAATAAGGCAGCTTCTTTCAAATAAGTAAGATCTCTTTAATTAAACATTAAAAAACCAAGAAAACTTAGCGTATGGTGTAATTAACTTTAAAAGAAAACTTCCAACCGAGTGAATATTAAAGTGAAAGTTTTCTTAGACACATCACTTGGGTTTCGCTTTGGCAGAACATATTTAATAAGATGCTCCTAACATTGGTATCATGAATTATTCACCCTCATATCACATTCTCTTGATGTTCTTACACAAATTTTGTGAATTTGAATTTGAACTAATAATTAATCACTTTATGAACTTGAATAGGTCATTATGATATTTATTAGCGCCTTTATTGGCCAAAGAACATTAAATGTAAAAAAAATTAATGCATTTTTAAACAATAAAAGTCTATCCTGTCAAGTCGCCTTGTCCTTGAATCTAACCACCTTTAGGGCCTAATAAACACAATTATCCTTAAAAGGGCAACTCAGTATAATAAAGTTCGTTATTTTAATGTAATCAGTGGAACATGAGAAAGTAATGTTAATGATCTCTCGTGGTATTTCAGTATAAAAAGGAACCATATTGTAGCAACAAATTGAGTAAAAAATAAACCACTTTTTGCCCTAAAGACTAACATCAAAATATTCTTCGAATCTTAAAATAGAAAATTAATATAAAAGAGATTTTTAAAAGACAATATTCAAGATAGTTTACGTACAAAAAAAAGTATACTTTTCGCTTTTCTTTTTGGCACATTTCCAAAATGTTTTATCGCTATTAAATTCGAAAGAAAGAATTACTTGGCCTTATTGATTCCCACGAGTTATTTATGCCTTAGCTGCTGAAATTCTGTAGCGCCTGTTAGAGTCACTTTATAAACACTTAAATTAATGATGTTTACCATTTTGTGAGACGGTTAATTTGTTAAAAGATTACATGTGATATTGTAACGCTCTAGTGCATTTTCATTATCAAAGGCAATGGAAATGAATGTATGTTCAAATGAATGGTACTTGTGCAACTGCAACCAAATTAATGAAGACCACCCAAGATGCGATGATTATTAGTTGCAATGACGCCTTGGATGTTAACTCAATTTCCTATTAATGATGCTATAATTCAAGTTGTTTACTAACTTGTCTCGGTTCCTCTCTGCTTAAAGCGCAAATAGTTTGTTAATCTTGAAAAAAGGTAATTTATAGAATGAAAACTATGTAAAGACCTGCAATGTTACTTAAAGCTACTTTCTCTGAGGCTGTAACTTATTAATGGCCGTTAGCTCAACATCTACGTTAACTTGAGCTCTCGAAAAGTCTATAGCAATCCACAGAGCTTGTAAGATAGATTAGATTAACTTATAATCGAATTCCTAACTTGAAAATAAAATTTTAAATTTAGCTGAGATTTGTTATGTTTATTTTTGTCATTGGGCTCTTACTAGAAAATTACAGCATTTCACTGCCCTAAGGAAAATACATTTGTTATTTATGCCCCTGAGGATAATCCTCCCTTAAAAAGATCTAATTATCTGTAAAAATGATTTAGTTATTGTGAGCAGAACATTTTGTACTATGGAACACAAATAATTAAATTCCATCTAGTCCCAGGTTATTATTTAGTCTTCACTTTTAAATATGTGTGTTTTGTTCGTTCCTTATGAATTAAATATTTTGAATATTATTCTGTATTTGTTTTATTTTTATTTTTTTTCAACTTTAAATTTTATTCTCTCTTTTACACAGTTTTTAAGTTTAATTTCTGTTATTTCAGGTATTCCAGTGATTATAGTGATTCCCTCATGTCTGGCTAGAGCATTTATTTCTGATGACTATGAATATGTAAGTTGAATTTCAATTTTCTTATAAATATCAATTATTTGTAAAATTTAATTTAAAATTACTGCCAAAAAGTTCATTTAACTCTTAGGAGCGTTCAATTTCTGGGATAGCTAAGAATTCGCTTCCTTTTAATACACTAATAATGGTGAGGAAAGTCAGTGGTATAACGCAGTAATAATGCTGTGCTGCTACTCACGAGGCAATCTTAGGATTTGCTTCTGCTAGGAGCTTCCTCAGTACGATGTCCGGTGTAGTGAATCTAAATTAAAAGCTTTAATCGGCGAATGACAAGGATATATTTTCTCATTTTTGAAAATAGCTATTTTATTAGCATAATCTTAACTCTATTACACTAAAAAATTATTAATTATTAAATTATTTTCGGCCGTGAAGGATCGAACTTAATCTAACAATATGTAATAATTGCTAACGAAAAAATATTTGACAGTTGGAATAAATGGTTGAAATTTAATCTCTTTCGGGAGTTCTCCACTTTCAGTTATATTGAGTTTGGAATCGTTCTTTTTTAGAAGTTGGCAAATAGCGTCATTTTTATTTATTTTTTTGCCGCTAACTTTGGGTAACTTTATTCACTTGTAATTTTTATGTTGTGAGTGTGTCTGTAAAACAAGGGTTTAACTATTCTCTTCTTTTTTTCAGTGATACCGAAAAATAACATCTGGGCTTTATTTTTGTAATCGTAAAAAAAAAACTTATCGAATAATATTCATTAAACTTAAACTCTTATTAAATTAAAAGCATTAATTTGAATTACCAAGGGTACTGAAAAATTAAAAATGTTTTAAGCATATTGGATTTTTATTGTGTGGCCAAAGTCAATAAACGCCATCTTACCTACTCAGCTGTAACCAATCAAGACAGTGGGTTTAACCAATCAAATTTAAAAAAAAAATAGCGTTTATTTTGGTGGAATCCATCCATCACCATTCAAGACTTATGTGGTAGATTAAACATCATAACAATAATTGTGCATTTTTTTAAGAATTGAGAGGAGAATTAAACGGAATTGTATTATTCGTATTATTTATTAATATATCAAAAAAATTATGTCCGTAAGATATGAAAAGAAGCAAGACATTTGGAAGGGAATTCCAGCAATTCCTTCTCAAATATAGTTGTACTAAAAGTGGAAGCAACTTTATTACCCCTTGGTTCTAGGCTAAAGCTATAAAAAAAAATGTTTACTTGATAAATATTTCCTAAGTTTGTTACTTTCCCAGTTAGATATTTAAAAAATAATGATTTATTGGAAAAATTTAATTCATCGTTTGATCCAAGAAGTTTTTTAATGATGGAAATTTCACTCTTATTTTTAACTTACTGTTACTAACTGAAATTGCTGCAATTGATAAAATCAGCGAACTATATTATTATAATTAACATATATTGCTTATATTCTAACTTAAAAAAAATAACTTTGCATCCTTCTATATCACTTGAAATAATAATGTCTGCAAGCCTCTTTCTTGATAAGGAATTTTTAAGGCACTGATATATCAGATGTATTTTACATCCTCTTCTGCATCCATCTCACTTTTAAATGATCCAGTCATTTCCTTTATTGAAAATTTAATTACTTACCAGCCAATGTAACTTAAGTATACTAGCGAATTCACTAGAAAGAAACGTTTTTTCAATTGGAAATACGGTTATCTTGCTGGCTGTTATCCCATATGTTATAACACATCGGGTTGAACTGCGAAATGAATTGCAAATCCCTATTACAGAAGTGTGTTTCCAAAATAGACAGTGTTCTTTCCTTTTGAGACTGAAGGCTGCTACAGTCAACAGATTGAGTGATAGAAACTCGTACGTTTACTCGTATTGGGCATGACACCGAATTACGTTTAACCACATAATCCAAAAGAATGAATTTTCTATCGACTTTTTTCACTAACGTTTTTTGAGAAATCTAATCTTTCTTGTTTACTAGCCATCTAAAATATAGTAAAACTGCTTTCAACAAATATCGTGCCAGAAGCAGCTTCTCCTAACGTGCGAATGAGGGCGTTGAACGTATAGTCCTAATCTTTTTTTTATTATTATTAGAATTTATGCAAAGTCTCCTAAATTTGACTTGATTGTACATGCAGATGTTAGACTTCTTTTTTGTTTGATGTAAACATTGCTTTTAAATTTTGTTATTAATAATTCAAAACACAAAACAAAAAATCTCAGTGCAACAGATCAGCTCTTTTATGTATTGAAAACAAATTTTTTTTAGATAGATTTCCTAATGTATGCATAAGCTGATTGATTTGGTAATTATCAAAAAAATAATCTATAAAAATAAATTTTTCGTGACGAAAACTTGTGCTTTTGTTGTTTTTTAATGGGGTTTTCAGAGAACTGTTGTATTAAGCTTTTCTTTAGTCCAATTTTCTTTATTTATTCCAGGACTTAGGTATAGTCCTGGTGCTATAAGGCAAAGGATTGGATCTATTCGACCCGATGGAAATCCATGAATTTTCGTCCATTCTTAACCTTTCTCATAAAAATAGAGTTAATTTTTCGATTTTAGAGAGTACGATTTTAAATTATTCCAAATTGTTTTCAGTCCAGATTTTGTAAAAGAATAATAACTAATACCTTAATATTTGTATGGTGTACTTTCAAACAATTTTATTTAGAGATGTATTTTAAATCTGCTAAAAAAAGGGAGTAGACAGGTTAGAAAGGTTTGCGAACAATCTCTTTCATCTATATTTCATTTATATCTCCGGAACTGCAACCTTTCTCCATTCGTTGTTGGTTCTAGGGTTTTTCATTATATTAATAAAACATCCATCCTTTTAAAGGTATTTTCATTCTTAAATGAGTACAGTTTGTTTTTCATATAAACATATTCTGATCACCAACTTTACATTGTGTTATCTAAATAAATCCATTTCTTTAGTATAATATATATAATATATTGAATATATTCAATAAATATATTCAAAATATAATATTTATTTATGTATGTTTATTTAAAAAAAAAATACAATTTACAGGGATTAATTGGGCATCACGAAGGTTGTACTTGGGTCGTATCAAATTCTAGTGATTGGATCTATATGACTTCATCGATTATAGTGTTGGCTGTTAACGTCATCTTTTTAATCATGATCATGTGGGTAAGTATTTTATTTACGGTATTATCGATTTCTATATGGTTTTCATTAACTAGTTTGGTGCACGTTTTCCAAACTATGGAACGCGCGACCCTTGAGATCTGAATTAACTATTACATTTAAATAAATAAAGGAAAAAAGATGTTGCCAGTTTCAGGTTATGTACATCCTGATCTGTTACTGTAAAATAAGTGTAATAATAATAAAAATAATTTAGACAAAAAAAATTACTGAAATTGACAATATTCTTTTTTCGCTTTGTATTGTTGCAATCAGTAGCCAAAATAATGAACAAATACTCTTCAATAAATAAGGACTATATTTTTCTGTTCTTTACAAAATAATAAAAAATTTTTTTAGAGTAATTAGATTAATTGTATTCGTTTTTTTACTCCAAAAAAGACCTTTTCGGGCATAGCCCTATCCATTTCTAACATTCACCACAGTTGAATGATTTTAATAGTTGAGTCGATAGGATGAATATATTGCAACATGGAATGTCTACAGAGATTGAACATATAAGCACCATGGACATTTAGGCGAATTAGTTCTAGGAGAGGATTGACCTGGAGAAAGTTATGACCTGTGATTAGACTAAATCATCCACTAATGAGCTCTTGGCGGTTCGTGTAAATCTTTTTTTGGGACAATTAGGACAGCCCAAAGGGTCTTCTGATTTCCTCTAATAAACTTTTCTTGCCCTAGCGCTAGGAAAATCAATGCTCTATCCTTTGAGAGCTGATTAGTGATGTAAGAGATTTAGACGGAGGTTAGATAGCTCCTATGCTTGCCAAGCGGGCTAACTATACGTTACCATATAACTTGCAATGTCCCACAGCAAAAGGGCCTCTTTAGTAACATTAGCGATACAAGGTAGGTAGCAACTGATTCCTCTGCGAATTATTGCCGCCTCTGAATCGTTGTAATATTATCGTTTAAGGATTATTTATTATATAGCCTACTTTTATCTTGGTCTAAGGTTTTCCTCCAGTCGTTTTGGCATTTCATATCCTCTGGTCCTTAACTGCTGTGAGTGTTGACAGTACACTTTTTCAATAGTAAGAGAAACTTAAACCGTTTATTAAACTACTAAAACACTGGGTCAAGGGTATAAGAAACAGTCCAAAGGCTTTTGAATTTCATATTGATGATTCTATATAACTAAAAAACAATATGACTAAAAAAATAAATAACAAAAAACAGAAATACATATTCCTAACAACGTATTTCCTCTTGTAGTATGATGACAGATAGACAGTCAGAACTGTCATATATGTCGACTTTATATTCATTGCAATACTCAACGAAAAACATGGCGTCAAAAATTGCAAATATATTGTCTGTTCGGTAGTTGGAAGTTAAGCTCCGCCTGAAAAATAGTCAACTACTTTATTTGACTGACCCTTTCAGGGATCAATATTTATAAACTTATTATTCACATTTATTGTTTTAAATATCAGTCTGTAATTATCTTCCAAATAGTGTTTTAATCCTTTCATTAAGCTCCTAAAGATATTTATCTTGTTATAATGATTATTATATTCGTTGTGACTGATACCCTATACTTTGCTCTTTGTTGATTAGTGCAGTAATAGAAATGACAGGCGTTTTGGTAGCCCAACGGTCTCTAACTTGCCAGATATGGATTTACACTATAATGGTGAGACCTAGTTTACCATCAGTTGGATGGTAGGTTCAAGAACACTATAGAAATAGTGGCTTTATCTAGGTTTGATGAGCAATGATGACCTGTCCTATTTCTAGATTAATGTTGGACTCTTTAATTAATGTTGGACGATGGGCAAAGGTATTCATGATTCATACCAAGGAAATATAGTAGTAAATCCATACGTTCAGGAATTAAGGAATATGCGTAAACTGTGGTTCATAGACGGGTTGAAGAATTCTTTGACGGAACTTGGCAAGAATGTTTTGTTCCAAGGGTAATATATTAATTTTATGCTGGAGCATGAAGAAACGAGACATACTAGCAAGGCAAGACGCCTAATCCCCCTGAAATTCTTAATTTTATTCAATATTTTAATATAAATGAAGCATGCAGAATTTATTCTTGATATTTCCACTCAACCGTTAAAAGGCTAAAAATACTGGAAATTGTCAGGAGCTCCGGCCGCCTATTACCTCAGGATGTTGACGCGCCTAAACATAAAATACAGCTTTTTAGCCGTCAGGGAATTATATATTTTTGTTGGGACATTCTTTTGGTAAAATTAAAAACAAAATAATTCAGAAAGCGCTTGTGTTACCTCTCGCTACTGGTTATCCAATCTTCTTCAAAGTTGGAATTCTAGCAATGTTTTTTTTTTAACGCTACATACTTAACATTATTTAACCCTAATAAAAAACATACATAACTCTGAAGTGGCACTTTCCATGATTGCTTAAAATTTAAGTCTTCCGAAAAACCAATTCTGTTTAAAAAACTTCAAACAAAATTGTGAAATTCAATTAAGTGGGGAAATAGTGTACGAGGTTTTAAGAAAACTATTTTCACTATCACGTTAAATTTAAAAAAAAGAAGTCCCACAGTAAATGATCACTTTTTCACCCAAAATGATCGAAACAAAATTGACACACCATGCTTTAAAAACTTTTTTTTAGAATAAGAGGACCTTTCGAGGAAAATGAGAAATTAAAAGTGAGGCATTATTGTTGAAATTTATGTTCATTCGTACAATTTAGAAAAGTATTAAATTAATAATTCCTTAAAAATTGGAACTATTTTGAATAAATTACTATAGAAATTTGACCAGTACGTGAATAGACCTAGTGAGAAACGTGAAAGAATAAATGTTGAAACCTCTGCCCAATTTTAATGAAGTTAAATGTTGGCTTGGTAAAGGAATTTAATATTTAGCCTCTAAATAAAACAAAAAATCCGCAGACTAGTAATATTCCAGCGCTAGACAGCGGGAAAAGAATGAACCCATTCAAGTTATAGCGGAGGTAAATTCTCTGGGGAGATTTTTTTTATTGAAATAAAACTTGCTTTCAGCGGCAAGCAATTCTTACACTTTTAATTAAAATTTGTTTTCTAAATATTTAATAGAGATGAATTCCATAGGTTTACAGGAAATATATAGTTGCTATGCCATGTTTAAATACAGGGGAAACTATAAAATTCCAATTACTAACAAAAATAAATCAATTCGCGGAGATTTCTTAAGGCTTAGTTAGTTATTTAAAAAAGTTAAATTCGAATGTGTTATTATTAAATTAATCAAAATTTGAAGTGGTATTTACGAGTTCCATAAGTGTTGGCACAGCATTGAATTTACGATCATTTGTAGTATGATACATTTCAGAAAACATTCGTATATTTGTACGGGTGACGCATTAAAATTCAATGAAGAGAGTTCCAATAATAAATATTATTAGTTGGAATATTTAAAATCAAAATTAAAGCCGTATTTCATAAATATTCAATAGTTCTCAGATAGTGAATATAACTAGTACATTTTCTCTTTGAGTTTAATCTTGAAACAAGCAAAGCGAGAAATTGGATGTGACAAGCTTTGGAGAGTGACGTAGGGAATTGGTTGTTTTTATTTGGTGGAAGGGAAAAAGTGTCTCAATTTCTTTCAGTCCCGAACTTGTTATTCCATGTGTGAATTATGGGATTTTTAACGGCTTTTTTTATTGTTTTTTATAACAATTGTATAATCTGTGATTTATTCATATAGTATATAATTTTGTATTTTCTTCAAGGTGCTGATAACCAAATTACGTTCCAGTAACAATGCTGAAACCCAGCAGTACAGAAAGGCGACGAAGGCTTTGCTGGTGCTCATACCATTATTAGGAGTTACATATATATTGTTCATTGCTGGTCCCACCGAGGGGCCTTATGCTTATTTATTTTCATATATCAGAGCGTTTCTATTGTCAACGCAGGTAAGCCATAAACTTGTACATTTTGAAATAATTTAATTACTAGTGGTTAATAGTAAAGATTCAAGTTTTAAAGCATGGGAAGGGTCTTGTTGCCTTGGCACAGCCCATAGGCTTGATGAGCAAACCTCTTAACTCAGATTAATCTGGTCCCTACTTAGTTTAAGGGTTTTGTCGGCTCTGGTTTATCACAGTTCGTTGTGTTTGCTTCATGGAATGATTTTCTATGGATCTTCGTGCTCTCTTCAAAGTCTTTGACTGTGAGAAAAGCCCTTGATTATACCTAGGATTGGTCCTAGAGGTGCTACTTCATCCCTTGCAAGTTGATCGGCAGCTCATTTTCCCCTGTTGTCAGCATGTCCCATTACCCATTCTCGTTTAATCGTTGTATCGCTGCAAGCTTCCAGGAACTTGCCTGTACGAGGAATGATTTCAAAGCTGCCAATGCTTTTAGTTATGGCATGGTTGCCAGAAAATATAAAAGTGTCCATTTTCTTCACACCTAATGTAATATCGTGTAGTGATAACCAGGTCCTTTCAATGTATATTTTTGGCCCTGGAATTCCGTAGTCCTTTGCTCCCAAACCGCAGGCCGTAGAACCATCTTAAAATCAGTACAGTACCTTAAATTTTGACGTTTAATATTATAAAATTGGCTCTGGTGCAGTTCATCTTGATTGCCCCATATATTGCTTCCATATAATATATGGAACATACATAGTTTTAACATACTTAGTTTTTTGGGATTGGCGTGCGTCTGTAAACAAATGACCTCAAAATTGATTTAAGTCAACCATTCAGTAAAAATTGTTATTGTAAACCTGATACCACAAAACCAATAGGCAGTAAATAAAAATTTTCTTCTCTTTTGCAGGGCCTGATGGTAGCGTTGTTATACTGCTTTTTAAATACCGAAGTACAGAATACTGTGAGACATCATTTTACCAGATGGAAAGAAAGTCGTAACCTGGGAGCAAGACGCTACACATGCAGTAAAGATTGGTCTCCAAATACCAGAACTGAAAGTGTCAGGTATAATTGTAAAATATCCGCAACGATAAAGAGATAAACTAAGAAAACAATCTCTAATGGAAATTATAAATAAATAAATAAAATTAAATGCAAATTTCAATTAACATCTGGCGATATAATTCAACAATATCATATATTTCCGAAATGTTAGCGTTTATTGTTTGAGATGGGAGATCTAGGAGGTCTCTTCTTGTGTGAAAAAGAGCTTTTAAATCATTCTTTTCATTATGTAATAGTTCATTTTTATGCAAGAAATTAAATATTCAAAATTATACCAAAGTTTCATTTTAGTCATACCTAAATATTTTATGGAACTTATAGTAATTTGAATCCAAGCATCCTGTTTAACGTACTTATTATTTTCCACTCAACTTGGGCAAAGAAAAGCTAGGCAGAGTCATAGTTGGTAAAATGTACGTTCAACTACACACTAGCAAACATTCACCTACACATCAAAGAAACTCCTTATCTAGGTAAATCATCCTCTGAGAAAGCTGAAACAAAAAATTATTTATACCACGACTTACAAACAGGTGACACAAAAGGAACGGCAAAATTGATAAAAATGTCTTATTATTCTCACGTCGTTTCAGTTGTGTATAAATTGCCCACATAAGACGTACCCTTGTTTGGCATTATCAGTATGGATTTCTCCAAGAAGAAAGTAAAGATTTATTCAAAACTTGATCTCATGCCTTCTCTCGTAAACTTAAATGTGAATTAGTAGGAGCCAAATCATTGGCCTAAGACCCAATGTAGGGGGGGGGGAATGCCAGTCCACTTCATCCTAAGACATCTAATGTAAGGAAAAAAAAGGTACGTTAAAAAAAAGCTCTCTTTCTGTTGCTTAAAAAGTTTCTGCTCAAAGAAGTATGTTTTTTGACGGTATATTTAGTAAACTCCAAAGAAAATGTAAACCATATCAGTTTGAGACGTGAAAATCAGTTACGTCTAATGTATGAGCTTTTTTTTAGCCTTTTCTTTTCTTCATTATTCTAAATTGGCGAACCATTTCTCTTGCAAACATAAATATCACAAATTACACTTTCAAATATTCTATTATTTGATAAAATATTGTTTCAAATTATAAATTTAAATACATCTTTTTTTCTTTTTGAATCTCTTGATCTGTTACAATTGATTTTTATTTGCTGCAGAGATCAAGAAAGCACCCTTAAATATTAGGTATTAACACCAACACAATCATTCTTATTTTTAATTATATTTTTAACACGTTCCGTGCCATGTATACCACCGATGGTATACGTTATCTTCAGGCCAAGTGTATCATCGGTGGTACACGCAGTCATATTTATTTAATGTGTTGAAAACAAATGTAATTCTGTAAAATTTATTTCTACCAAAACAATTAGGTATTATACAAAATGGTGTATAGAACAGAACAAGTAAGTTTATTTAATTGTTATTCATACAATAATTAATAAATACATTTAATAATGGATTTTGTTAAAGAAAGGGAAGCAAAGGCAATCGCTGTAAAACGTCATTACTCTTATTATAGTTTTTTCTCTTGCTACTTCAGTACCACAAGTTATGACACGATGTGATAGCTACTCTAAACAAGAGAAATACTTATCAATTGATGATGTAAATGAAAGATTGTGTGATAATAATATCAACCTCTAGTAAAAATATCAAATGGCCTGAACGACAAGTCATGCAAAAAATGGCTTGGCACGGAACGTGTTTTAAAAGAATAAAGTAAATGTTTGAATTTATGTACAATTTTGGTATTATTTATTGTTAATTAAGTTATTTTTGTTTTGTTTATAGATTATGTTCCAAACATGATGTAATGCCGTACAGAAAAAGAGAATCAGTGGCCAGCGAGAATACAACGATGACTCTAGTAGGAGGTAGTACAAACCTTGCTCGCTTATCTAATGGTTCTACAGGTCAAACTGTTAGAACCCCAGTCAGCCTATATTTAGAACCAAACAACTCTAATAATGCTCTTTAATCAGGATCTTCTTTTTTCTTTTTATTCTTCACTTTTTAAAAGAAACCGGAACTCTATCGATATAAATAAATAATGGCAGCCCTTCTTCCATTTCTCATTTTGGAACTGTTGACTTCTATTTTTCGCTAATTATTATGTAAATATAAAATACAATAGGAGCTATTATTTTTTTAAAAAAATCTCATTTAGTTGACCAAATAATGAAAGTCTTGATACTTCGGTTTCCAAAATGTGTACCCTAACGTTTCCAATCTGTTCTTTATTATTCTTCTGCTTGGAGGAACTAAACCTGCCCTTAAGAAGAATAAGCCAGGTAAAGTTAAGCCAGTAAAGGTTTTTTCATCACTCATAAAAATTTTTTAAAATATCTTTCCTCAGATTTTTCCAAAACATTTTGTTTTACTTCTATTTATAAAGCTAGCCCGCTTACAAATTTATTCCTACCTAGTGAAGTTTTGCAAATTGAATTTATGCTAGTAAGTTAAGGCTTAATCTTAAATCAGTCTTCAATAATTGGTTTTAAGAAGCTATTTATTTAATGAAGAGAGATTTGGCGTAAATTTTTCAAGGCCTCAAGACTCCCTGTCGAACACAAATCAATCTTCGGGCTGTAGGTAGAGGTTTCAGCGACTGGACACCCTCTAAAACAACCACATACTATTCTTTTTTTTCACAACGCCTTTAGTAGAGGTCTCGGTTTGCTCTAATAGCACGCCATATATCGAGTTGGCCGATATATTTACTAACTTGAACCAAATGCAATAACCTTAACTCCTCCTTCACATCCATAAGAGGAGAAAGCCTAAAATCCGAATTCCCATGCTTGCATATGCATCGAAAAAAGTATAAAAACCAGTTCTCTTCACAATTAAAGCAAACCGTCAGTCAGATTTAATTATTTTTGTTCACACTGGCCAAGGAGCTTTACAAAAAGGTATGATGATTAATTCAGAAGAGATGCCTGGCTCAAAAAAATTATTTGAGGGAACTAATAAAAAAAAAATTGATAAGCGATATCACAAATACAGTTGCTAATTCTAATGACCTTTTGAAGTTGCCAGAAACTCTCTTTAGATTACCTAAAAGAGAATAAATCTGTATCCAGGAAGCTAGACAATCAAGCAAACCAAATTAAAAAAAGAAAGGCACTTAAGCTAGTCTATCTACATCTCCTACCAGTATTGGATGTTCAGTCTAAAAGGGAATTATTCAAAAAGCTTCCTTACTTCTTGAAAAAACTACATTTGTTAAGACTTTGTTAGGGAATGAGGGTACAAGATTTATATTGCCTTCTACAAACTGGAAAAATAAGTTTGAACTAATATTCGCCATAGTAAACATTCTCATCACTAAAATGATTTCAAATCAATGTAGACGAACTCCTGAGCTGCTATTCATTCTACCGATTTTAGCCCGTAAGGTCAATTTTATCAGATATTGCTATATTTAATTTTCCAAACTAATCCATTTTCATTTGCATTTTTTTAATGTTTAAAAATAATTATTAAAATAAAATAGAAAAAAAACATTCAAAGCATGTTTCCACGGCAAAATGAAATAGTTATATTTTTTTTCTTTCATGAACATAGAATTTAAAAAGTCAAAACAATTAATTAACGGTTCTGCTTTAATAGAGTGAGAAACACTGATATGAAGAAATTTTGGCTGTTCCCTAAAATGGTTAAAACCCAGAAAAAGTTAAAAGCAATTTAGTTTGTAACAAACTTGAGTTATTTGCTCGACTTCGCTGGACGAGGCACCGACAGAAATGTGGGGAATTCCTTTCTTAAAGGAAGCAATTAATTTTGCTACTCTCTTATGTGTTTAGATATCTATATTTAAATAATAGAACAGTGGAAATAATTTAAAAGAATTGTTACGATTGGAGCAGTGACTTTTTTTTACTGGCTTTCCAGTAATTGTGTAAATAATTTTTAGAATTGATGTTTTAGAAATTATAACGGCAACATCTAATGTCAGCACTGTGATCTAGGCAAATCAATGTCCGTTTGAGATCATCTCAAATTGAAGTACTGTTTTTAAGGAATAATTGATCTCAAAAAGACGGACTACCCTACTTTAAAATATTCTTTTGTAAATGCACATTCTGCATTCTGTACATTCTAAATTAATGTCTTTAAGGATTCTTCAAGTAATTTTTTTTAAAAACATTGACAGTTTATTGCTACGATCATTTATAAAATGTAATTATTAAAAGCGACTATGATTGCTCGATAAACTCTCAAAATGAAGTTTGTTACAAGGGTTAAAAGATATGTAAAAAGCTTTTTCTTTTTACTACACCGCAATGAACTAGCGTTCTCTTCAATAACAAAACTGAGAGTTGGCCATCTACCTAAACAGCCTATTGTCATTAAATCGTCTCCATTACAGAGGCTGCTTTCAGATATTTGGTGTTGAATTAAAGACACAAAAACGCCACCACTGATCGCTCTGGGAGATCTGCTGGTCAGGAACGGTGATCCATTTGTGATATCTTTTATTCCGACTGTTAGATTTCATTTTTATTATTTTATGTATTTATTTATTTTCGGCCCAGCATCTTTGCTTAAACTCAGCTATAATCAATCTTTTGGCGGCTGGAGGGAGAGTAGAACTTAAGGCTGCTGTTTTAGGAAGTAAGTAGACTTTGCCCTTCCTGTATTGATTCGAAGCGTCTTATACTAAACCACACCGAGTTTAGGTAAAACTGTTGGGGACAGCAATCATAGCTTCAGATCCATATTCGATTACGATGGTTTTATATGACACTCTCAGAACATCACAGATCGCACTTCTCGTAATAGCTGTCATTAGCTTCAATAATTTTAGTCGAAGTTTGCTGCATATTCTACCTGCTTACTACTGGCGGTGGTTAGCGTTATCGGACGGCAACTGTCTATAGCAACGCTTGCTTTATTATACTTTAATATGAGAGTGACTTGTCTCTTTCGCCAGGAATATGGAGATTTGAAACCTTAATGGTCTCAATATAGATGTCATATGATTTTCTAAACCAAGTTTAATGTAATAAACATGTCTCTAAAAAATCTCATTCCTGAAAATATACTCGTACACAGAACCATTTGATAGTTCTTTATTGCTATTAAAGTCGCAAGCAACAACTGGGTTCATTGCCTTCTCTTCACTTGCCGTACAGCCACTTCTTTTAGTTCAGCCAGTCGCTTAGCGATGGTCACCAAATATTTACCTCTGCCGAAATGTAAACCCATTGAAGTAGCAGCTTATACTAACATCCGATTCGAAATTAAATTAGTGATTAGATCCCTCAAAAAACAATTAGCATAATCTAAGAAATGTGTACCTCAAAGGTTTTAAATTCTTAAGAAATAAGTAATTATTGATATTGATGTTTTGGGCTGCAAGCCTGCTTTTACTGTATGTTAGCTCATTAATGTTAAAGGTAGATTTTGTAATTAGGAATCGCCTCTATTTTTATTTATTCAAATTCATTCTGATACAAGAGCGGGGTTCATTAAAAGTTGGCAATCAATATTTCTAAAACAATATCTCTTTCCTTAATCTGTTAAATTAATAAAAATAATAATCTCCAGTTTATTTTAAAAAATTGATAAATATTTAAATTAACGTGATGGTTAACTTGGTTAATCTATTAATTAAAGTCACTGCTTTAAAATCAAAATTATGTGAATGTTGGTTTGTGGATTATTTGAAAGTTTTGATATTTCTTTCGGGAATACATTATATAAAAACGTGCAAGAATTTTTATTTATTTAAAAAAAAACATAAATAAATAATTTTTACAATGGAAAAAGAAATTTGCAAGGAAAAAGAAATAAAAAATCTGGTTGTGAGGGTTTTAATTACTTAAAAGAAATTATTAAAATTCCTACTAAAAATTTCCATTCAGCTTTATTAAAAGTTCAATTTTTTGATGTGTACATTTTACATTTTACCTGGAATATAATTGTATGTATGTATATCAAATGTTGTGAGATAGAATATAAATATGTTATGTTAAAAATGTTCCTTTTTTTGGAACATCTACTCAGAGGGGAAACAAAAATCGACTTCAATATAAAATTTAGGAAGATCTCTTGATCTCTTATTAGTTAGTTTTACTGTAAACAAAACTATTATGTATATAATATAAAACTTTGTTTGATATTATTGATACTTGTATTTTATATATATATGTATATATGTTATTTTGTTTTTTCTAGGGAACAATTCTAGTCCACAAAACAAAACAATTAATTACGAATACTAGTCTAAGTGGTGAAGTAGAATTTTTGTTTATATTGGGTAAGTAAAATTTATTTAAAAAAGCTAAAAAAAATTGAACCTTTTTAAAGGGACAGCGCAGATACTAACAAAAACGTAGGTGCTAAACTAGTAATTGTTAGCTTCTGAATAACAAATACTCTGTGTGAAATGCTCACACGATATTTTCTTTTCGCAATTTACCTAATTAAATGTAATAAAAATAGAACATGAAATAAAACAATGGTTGCCTTCAATATTATTACATGTTCATTAAAATAAATTGAACTTTTGAAGGGAGCTAGAGGTCTCAGCTTAGCTCTCTCTCTGTACCCCGCTCAAATTAATGTTCTCTGAAGAAGTTAAGGGAAAAGTGATGTACCTTTAACCCTTTAGAAGCATGATGTCCAGGTTCAAATGAAACACTTCAGTTAAGGATTAAGTGCTTAATAACGCCTAATTTCCAAATAATTATCCCATAACTCTCCAAATAGGAACCTAAAAGTTAATTTTTACTTCTTCATTAGAATTTGCCAAAAACTGTTTGCTTCTGTAATGTGTTCAATGTGAATATTGAGTGAGTTTGCCTATGGGCACAAGCGCTAAAAATCTAAACCTAAATAGTTGCACATATCCACTATCTTAGCAGGTCCTATAATAAGCAATTAATGGTGTGAGTGGTGGAGGTGTTAAAAGTGTTCAGTGATGTTTAGTTAGTTAGGCTGAAATCCAGCGTGGACGCCGACTTCCCTGAAGAAATAACTTGTCCAATCTCTCTTTCGGATAAAATGAGAAATTTGGATTTCTGTCTAAAATAAAAAAAGTGCAGAAAATTTGAAAAAGCCGTTCGTAAATTTGGGTTCCGTTGGATGAGTTCTAACCTAGAATTTTGGTTAGACATTTCATTCTCTTTTAAATATTTACTGTACTTAAACGCCACTTCACGTCATTATATAAGAACCCCGCTAAATATCTTCCTTTCCCCTTAATCGAATTCTATAATGTAAAAGCTATAGTAGTAAGTGAGTCCAGACAATGTATCGAATTATTAACAAAAAAATCATTAAAGTTACTCTTTCATTAGGCTGATTTTTGTAGAAAAGTTAATTATCTAGTCCCATGATGCCTTTTAACCAAATCTAAAAATTTGATCACTGCAATTTGAGTTTTGGTGAATACACCACAATAGACAGATCCCAATGACTCAAGTCATAGCACATTGAAATCCCATTTATACAATTGGGATGTAAATAAGAACAGCCAGGATAAATAGAATACTAGCGTCCTTCTATGAGTACTTCTTGTAATTCTAAGCCTTTTCATCATCACTTAAAATCTGCAGAAAATATTGTTCTATCCTCGGCGAAACAAATCAATAATCTGGCTCTTTAAAGTTGATTTTACCTGTCATAGTTCCCATTTTTATTCTACATCAGATCGTTTTCTACTTTCACCCACTTTCGGTGGCTATTTCAGAATTAATTGTAACATTCTGTACTTTTCTTAAAAAACAATATACTTAGCTAAAATAAAACATTTTTTGATTTTCTTGTTCCTAGCTCTACTCATAACAGGAATTCATGAGTTTTTCTAACCACCCAAGGTATTTTCAATAAATTCCTAGCATCCAACTTGTGTTAAATACCTATTATCTATTTAATTTCGAGGCCCTCTAATTATGGTGTTTTTATGTAAATCCCAAGCAGGTTATTCATCTTATTTCGAGATACATGAATTATCTAAAAGTTCCTTTAGAAGGCCTTTATGCGTATTTGAACCAAGTACAAAATTCAAGACCTCTACCTTATTGTGAATATTATTGGTGACTAATACTGCATGATGTTAAAGTTGACTACAATTTTAAGTATAGCTCAAAATAACATTTTATGATATGGTTGTTTTCCTTATATTTCATTACAGTTATCACTGTCCCAAACTTATTTTACTGTGGAAAAAGTCAAAGAAAAGTATTCGTTTTCTATCTCTATAGTACTTTAGCCTTAATTAGACTAAAATGAAACATTTATTACTTTCGCGCGAGATTCAAGAATGGGTCGTAAAATAACACACGGAACTCAATGTGTAGTTTTGTAAAAACAAAATCAGTGTTTTTTGTTTTGTGGACTCAGTAATAATAACAATAATAATGAAGTTTTAATGAATAAAAAAGTGATACCATTTACAAACAACAGATTTTTAATTTAAATTTTTCCTAATAACTTATTTAAAAATATATATATAACAAATTTCTTCTTGTAAATAACATGTAAATTATGTACAGTAAAGTTTACAAATATTGTATGAGTAAAGATGTGATTTTGTGTGTTTGGTAACATGGCGAGAAAACAAAAATCTATTATTTTTCACTAGTCATTGTTTTTAACTATTTCTTTTAGTCTGACTTGTTAATAATTTATTATTTAGTAAATATAAATGATATATTTAAACAAAATATATTGTAAATAATCAAGTTACTATCATACATACAAGAAGAGCAAATCAATTTTTCCAATTATTTTGTAAATAACTATTAAAATCAAAGAATTACATTATATTTTATATTTTTTTTATTATTATTTATTGTTCATTATAAGTACATAAAATTATATTTTTCTGTGGAGAAATAAAAATATTGTTTAAATAAGAAGAAAAAGAATCTGAAGAATATTTTCTATTTATTACTAGGAAAATTAGAATGATTTCAGATCATTGACGAAGCCAACACGGAAATAATTTAAACTTGAAAAGAGTAAGTATATCTAATGGATTTCTCTTTGTGAGGGATTATTGTAATGAAATGCTATCATTAGTACCACTTATAAGCAGATGCTCCTAGCTACGCCTCTAACTCTTCACAAAGATCTCATCATTACCTACACAACAGAAATAGCGAAACTCAAACACCAAATACAACTCTCTTCCTTTCTGCTCTAACCTCTAACAAAATCTCACAGTTTCAGAAATCGGCTGAGGTACTGCTAGCCTCGAGACCTCCAAGACTAATGACATACTGATTTCCAGCGAGATAATTATTATACGATAGGAAGAATAGAATAATACCAATTTCAGTCATGATTTTTTTATTTATTTTGACGAGCTTTCGATCTAAGGACTAGGTCATCTTCAGGGCTTATTGAAAATATATTTTACATTATTATAACTTTGGTGTATCTTCTGTTCTGTCTACTTATGACGGTAACTATTCTCGTCACGACGACCTCTCCTATATAACACCAGCTGATTTAATGATTTTGTTGCATACTATTGAGATTGTAAATTTCATTTAAATTAGGATAAGAAAAGTTATATTAGAAGTGATTAAAGTTCGCTTTACTTTGTGAAAGAAGGTTTCCAATTATGAAATAAAGAGAATCAGATAAAATTAAATTTGTATTAAAACATGAGTAATGAATACATTAATCTTTGCCAAAATTTAATGAAGATTATTCTGCTAAACTTATTCTATTGGAAAGTATGTTAGACTATCAAACTCACGCCATGGATGTGCACAACAAGACAGACTGCAGAGTCATGTGTTAATTAACAATCTTTTTATTGCTCCATTAAGGGAATGAACATTAAATTCCCTTTTATTATAAGTCAAATTTGCCAACAGTAATACTACCGTTGAAATCAAAACAAGAGTTAATTCTAAATTACTGCAGATTGCACGAATACAATTTAATTGCACAATTTCACGAACTCTCAATAGATTGAAGGAAGGAAATTTCTTCAAGAATTCAAAATTGGAAGTATTTTATGCTTCCATTATTTTCAGTAGATTACTCGATAAATTAAAGTTAAATATATTTCAGATGATACTTGTTTCCATATGAATATGAGCATTATTATTAATTTATATTAGAGATTCCTTAGTTTCTGGTTTCAAAACAAATTAATTGTAAATAGTAAATCATGCCCCAAAACTTTAGCATAAAAAAAATTCTACCTAGAATATTTAAATCTTTCCATAAAGGATTAGAAGAGACTACCGTTTCATTAGAAGGAGAGGTAAATGGCACCTTTTAATCAGTACGGGAGAAACATTTTGCAAGTTACATTTGTGAAAAAAAAAAATTGTTCATCCATGTATTGCCTTAAGGATCTAGGAGCCACTACGGGTATTCCAACTCTCATTTTCTTTCATTTAAAGGACATTGTTATTCATCGTTCAAAATTTAAGAAATTACAATTGATGCTTTTCTCCAGCTGCTAAAGAATCATTTAAGAATTCTATCGCACCCAAGTACTAGCGCTAGGATTCCATGGAATCCTATTACGTGTTTTAGAGTAACAACTTTCTTTTTAGCAAAATTATTCGCTCTAACCCTTTTATTTAATTTTCTGATCTTCATAATTAATCTGATCTACAGGAAAGTTATTTCTAGATCTTTCAGAGACCTATGAACATTATACTATGAGTTATGTACAGTAACCAGAAAGTTTTTTTCAATCTCTTAGACTACCCAGTATTGTAATTACGTTATGTGACACACATCGCTTCAGCTGTTGAGCATGAATTTAAAAAAAAAAAAAAATTATATGTCGAAGCCTCAGCTCCACTTTTCTTATAAAGATCGCAATTATACGAATTATGAAAAGGTTATAAGTGGTTAGGTTTAAGTTAAGGAACTTCCAAAATGGCGACTTTTGGGTTCCACTAATATCGGTCAGAATTGAATTGTTAGCAGTACAGTAAGAAAACTTCGATTAACCTTAAATAATAATATAAAAATACTATAAAGATTCTTAATTCAGGATAATGCAATCTTTCAAGACCAACCAGTAACAGTGCAAATTGCATTTACGAAAACTAATCCTAACGGAGCTGAACAATTGTTGACAAAAGAAAGTTTAACCAAGATGATGCGAAATGATGAAGAATTTAATAGTTTTTTGAAAAATGACTATCAATTAAATTCGACTGTGGTAGTAAAAGGAGTCCAAGAAAGTGGACAAAAAAATTCAAAAATTTATGGTTAGTAAAATTATTTAGTAAAACAAATAGCAAATTTTAATTCAACATTATTTTTTCCTCGAAGGAAGAATTGTTCATATTTTCTTATTTCGAGTTTATATCAGAAATATCCGTTTTAAGAATGAAAATTCAGAACTACTTGTCAGGGGCATTCTCGTTGGAGAAAGTACTAAATCCATTAGTTTTTGCATCGTCACCCCGCCAGCTGAGTTTTGTTATTTTAATACTCGTAGCCTAAGTGACGGAGTTCTGCAAATTTCTTTTAGATTACCTTACAAAGATTTTGGTTAAAAATAAAAAACTAATAATGAACGTTCTTAATTATTATAGTAAGCGGTAGTATCCCAGTAAATGTGAGACGTACCGCGAATGGTAAAAAAAAAAACAAGGAAATACACATCAGTGGTAAATTATACAAGCCGGAATCTAAAAGGTCGATAAATCTGAGAAGATCACATAGTGTAACGGAGGAAAGGTCAACTTTAAGAAATACAACTTTGCGAAAAGTTGAATTACCATTGAAGGAGCTTAGATCGAGTCTCAGTGGTTTTACTCGAAGAATAACAGACTTTGAGGTGGTACCATGGATGTCCGCCAACTACGTTCCAATCAAGGAATCAGAGGTATTATTATTTTGCCTTTTTTTATCTAGTGTTAGTGTCAAGAATAAGTATAAGTATTTTACATTATTGTTGGCCTATACGAGCTTGGGATCCCCCATAAAAATATTTAAAAAATGAAAGACGGTCTGAACACAATTCAACGTACAATTATCACAAATTTTCTTTTTAACTTTAAATAATCTGAGGCAGTGGTCGGCAAACCCATTAGTCAACAGTGCCAAATATCACCATTCAACGATTTGAAATTTCTTTTGAGAGCCAAGTTGTTTAAACTCAAACTACATAGTTAGGTACATTGTTATTAACTTAATTTGGGTACTCCTAACCTGACCCAAATCGTCCTATATCTTATTGATACATTCATTTTGTGTACTTATTTCGTATATTTCTTTTCGTTCATCCTCTCTGTATGTCTAAACCATCTTATCATACCTTTCCTCAATCTTCTTTCACTCCAAAACGCGCCCTAAAGTTAACTTAATAAATTTTATAAAGTTTTAAGTCTTAGTTGAACTAAAGGTACGTTGAATAAAACTTGATATCACAATTAATAACGTTATTATTTATTGATAAAAATAAGTTGTAAGGCGTTCACTTAATTTAATAAAAATTACTGTCAAACTCGAATGTGAACAATGGCCTTGCTTAGTTCCGCATCCCTCACATCGTGTTGATAAGATATAATAATTGGTTCTCTCACCTTATTAAACCTATCTGGTAGGACATGTAGATCGTCAACAACTGCACGAAAAAGTGTAATGTTGAAATTCAAAAAATAGGATTCTTCTTCATACCTTCCTTCCTAATTCTTTAGTTAAGATAGCTCCTTTCCGCGTCTTCTAGCAATCTCTTATTGCTTTTTTTCCACAGCTCAAATCATCTCATTCTTAGATATTTTATACTGACCAGAAATGGTTGCAACAAATACGCTCATTTCTATTAAGCTACTTAGATCTTTTAAACTGCAGCAAATTTTTCTTATTGGTTTTTGGATTATTGTTACCATAGCATACCTCCTCATTAGTAATCGTTAACTTTATTTGAATAAGAAAAATTATGTATTTATTTTTTGGTAGGTTTCATCAATAACTATTCTGAAAAATGAACAGCGCCCACCCATTCAAAAAACATTGGATACGCTAACGTTTCCAGCAAATAGTGTCCACGATAAACATATGATAGCAATGCCAACTAATCTAGAATACAATCAGTTTCCTTCAGGAGATTATATTCATAAAACAGTTACAGAGATCTGTAATCCTTACTCCAGTATAAAAAACGACCATGGACAAAGCAATTTATCGAAAGAAGTAACAAACGAATCTGTAGATAAATCTAAAATTACTACTGAAACTAGTAGCTTCGAAAATGTTCCAGCTAAAACAGTTTCTGGTAGGAAAACCTATTTTGAGAGTTTAAAAAATGAAACAAATTCAGATAATTTCAAAACATTGCTTCAGAATGAAAGTCTAGTTGAAAAATTCCAATTAGGAGTTAGTAAAAATTCTTTGAATGATAGAATATCTTATTTTGAAGTTAAAGCCTTAAAAAAACCAGAAATATCGGAACAAACGCTCGATGATCACGCTCAGTGTAAAAATCCAAATAAAAAAATGGAATCATTTACAAGGTCTGCGTATGAGAAAAAAATAGATCTGATGAACGAACCAAATGATGTAGAAAACTCAAAACTTAACAATTTTGTAACAGTATCAAATTTAACATGTGAACAACCACATTGTGGTAAAAATGTGGGTAATAAATTAATACCAATAAATGAAAATGGTAAGGTATGTAACAGGTAAACATTCAAGTACAATATTTCCAAATATTTCTTGAAAAATACTTTTATTCTTAACCTCTCCTAAGAGTATTATTGCAATCGTGCAGATTTTTCATTTTGATGCTCGAAAGAAAAACCTATAATGTTTCTCCTAATAAAAACTGGTTTTTCCAAATTGGTGAGTGTTTTGTGTGTGTGAGAGAGAAGGAATTAGAGAAAAGAAGTTATGTTAAAATCTATCAGCTGGAATTGCTACTTTGCTGTTTGAATGTTTTAAGAAATGTCCTCCACAATTTTCTTTAAATTTTATATTCATTGCATTTTTGTGAGTGTTTTACTTTTTAAATTTATTTCGATTAAGAGAGAGAGAAAGATACATTATAATGAATTATTTCTTACTACTCTGAGGGCGTTGTAACGTAATGACTTTTACATTAAATGAACTCCTCACTAACCCATTAATAATAATGTTTGTCTAGTCAGAGTTGTTTTTTTCATTCAATTAAATTTTCGAAGAAAATGGGAAACGAAATACATTTCTAGCCATGCCACTAATACTCGTACTATTTTCGATATATTGACCAAGAAGTTTATTTGCTTAAGCTTAATTCAGCTAAAATGTGACGTATTAATAACACTTTATCATAGTAATAAATTTCAAGTAAATGTTGCTCATTTATGGATTTCAATACACCTTGTAGGATTTTCATGAAGAAGTACCGGTCACTTCAATAACAATAACCAGGTCCAGAACTCGTATCTTCAAATATGATGATGGTACAGGAGTTGAAGAGAAAATTGGCCGCCAAACTTACCGTGTAGAAGCACCACATTGTTCTTTATATACTTGCAAAACTTGCCTTTGGCCAGGTAGAAGCAATGAAGATGTTAATATCTACAATAATCACAATGAAAATCATTACCGAGACTGTGAACTGATCGATATTAATAATCAGTCAAAAATAGATAAATCCCACACAGATGATATTGAAGTTAAAAGTGATGTTAATAACAATAGTAATAATTACAGTATATACGCAACTCAGAATATTTATCAATTAAATTACCCTAAAGAGAAAGAAGACAAAGAATATGATTTTAATGATTTAATTGGTGATAAATATAATCCATTAACTTGGTTATACAATAATTACGCAAAAACTAAAAGTTTGATTAAACAATTTAATCACGAGTGAATTTTGTTTTTGTTAAAGATAAATTTAAAAATGGCCAAATTTTGCTATTTTTGATACGGAAAGTTATTGAAAAGGCAAAAAAAAAATTCAAAACAAATTGCTGATGTTTGTACATGAGCTGTAAAAAAGAAAATATATTCCCCTTGCCATAATCATAAAAAGAAAATAAAAATAAGGATTTTTATTTTTTATTATCATCTCAGGATATCAATTTTAAATCAATAAATACATGATAATCCATTCGTAATTTTTATTCCATATTTTTTACGTTACAAATTGCAAAATTTACAGTTCAGTGCTGTTTAGTTTATATCTGTTTTATTCAATAACAAAATTTAAAAAATACTAAGTTTAGGTAAATTTTGTTTTCTTTGTTAAATTTTGTAATATGGCATGGGTATAAAATTAATAATTTAAAATATTATTGTATTATTTCTACTTTTTTATTTTCATTTTTGTTGTTTCTAAAAATGCACAACTGACAGAAAAAGAAATACAACTCTTTGCAGTCCTGATTTTGGCTGGTCTTAGATGCTTCTTATCATGTGTTTGAGAAGTTATAATCATTCTCATCTTGTGGTTGCCTCATCGAACATAAGGCTTAAGGCGCTGCCTTGGAGGGCTCGTCCAAGAAATTTGAGACCTTTAAATATTAAAAATTGAGTGACCAGATATACTGAAAGAAGACTAAAAAAATCTAAGGTAAGCAATATTCAAGACAACACAATAGTTCAATCCAGAATTATGTTACTACTGTGGGTGAAAGCAGTAACGAAGAATTAATAAGTAGAAAATTGCTTATATTAGAAAGTTAATTTGAGCCAATATGGAGGGTCTCTGGCGATCGTTGGAGCATCCAGCTCTGAGCTGATTAGAAGAATCCCTTTTACCTGCGCCCCGTAGAGTGTTGAAGAGTTCAGTTCAAATGGTACACCTTCTTGAACCAAACTCGCTGTTTTAACGCTAGAAATATGCGACCATTGGGCGCTAAGTGATCCAATGAGGTTAATAAAAATAAAAAAAAAAGTTGGGAAAAACCCTGGACATTGTAAACAGCAGACGTTTCTCTAATCCAAGAGGTGAGCACAATACATCTCATTGACAGCAGTGCCTGAGAAGCAGGCTCGTGCTCTTTTTCATCGTAATATTTTTTTATTAAATTGTTTTTTTTGCTAGGTATTTGCAAAAAAACATGGCTTTGCCCTCTACCTATACTGGTAAGATTATTATCATCTATTGGCGCTACAGCCTTGGCCTCCTCGATGCTCTTCTTCCGCCAGTCCTCTCGATTCATTGTGGCAGCCTTCTAATTCCTTATACTAAGCATGCTTCTGGCATCTTCACTTAGCCCATTAACCCAACGAAGCCGAAGCCCTAGGACGTCCCACTCTTTATCACACTGTTCAGGGAACACTTGTGGAAATCTTAAAGGTAAGAGAAATAACCATCAAATCCCTTATATTTTAAACATTTCTCAGTAGATAACATTTTAAAAAAATCTTGTACAGAATGTGATTTATTTTTAACAACCCAAAGTAGTAAAGTTTTATCACTACATTTTAGTTTAATCAGGACAAATTACTAATGAAATTTATTAATAATAAAAAGAGTATAAAATATTAAAAATAATTATAAAATATATACATATTTATTTGCAAGGAAATAATTTAGTAAAATAAAAAATATAATCAGTAATAAGTGGCCATATTGAAACAGGTATTTATTTATTGTCAATTCACTACTCAATAAATATAAAGTGCCTAAAATTGGAGAGTTCATGTTTATGTTTATGCGCAGAATTTTTAATTTAATTTTAATTTTCTTCTTTTTAATATCCATTTAACAAAAACAAAAATAAATAAAGAAAAGGTTAGCAAGAACTCAAATTGGTCCCACTAAACCTTAATAATTATTTCCATAAAAAATAGTAGTATTGAATTATAAAAGAATAAAGATTTAATTTATTTCATATTAAATAGAAAAAAAATGGGTAAAGTATAATCGGGTAAGCAATATGATTGCTTTCTACAGTTACACACAAACGTCTTCAAGGTATATTCAATCTTATGTATAGTGTCAGGACCGCCGTTAGGGTCGGCATACTACTTGGCACAGTCCTCGGCCCCATTTTCAGACAAATATTTTTCCTCATTAATGCATAATTTATTGATACAATATTGTACAAAACTTAAAACCAATAGTAATGCGAAACATTAACACCAGTTATTGCCGCAAAAGAAGAGTAATTCAAATTGGCAGAACATTATAGAGTGGAACAATTTGTCTAATTTATTTTGACAAACAAAAATAATAAAATTACTACAGGCAATTCTATGTCCCTGAAGAGAAAGATATGTTTATGAGGGCGATACATTTTGAGCAGTCACCCTGATCGTGGTACGATTAAAATGAAGCTCCACTCACTTCGGCTAAAATGCTTGCACTTAGTTTTGGTAACAAAAATATTTCTCTTTGGTTTGTGATGGTAGAAGAATACTTAAGTAAGGCAATGGCATTGGCCACAGCATAAATCTGATAACCTGATTTCCAACTTGAAGTACAGAAAAGAATTTGTGAAGATTTTTTTTTTCTTCAATTCATTAATATCATGATCATCTTTCTTTCTTGGCATTACAGCCCATGATTGAGGGACTCCTCAATTGGAAAAATCATGGTCTTGCAAATCCGTTACTAAATATATGCGATATTTAAAGCGGTATAAACATGTATGAAAGATTCTAGTTGTAAAAATCAGAATATTTGTTAGAGTTACTGGAAGCAATACAATTTTAGTTATAGTATTTTGGAGATCTAATCCTATACAAGCTAACGGCGGCCCTGTAAATTGTAATTTTTTTTTTTTGTAAGCAATTTTCATACATTTGTTTTCATTGATAACCTTTCATTTATAACCACAAATATTCATGCATTGAATTTTTTAAAAGAAGAGAAAATACACCATTAAATGCATTTTTTTTCATTTGTAAAATTTAAGTACATTTATTAATGATGGGCCCAATCCTATCGTAATAAATTTTTATGTACAATTAAACTGAAGTGAAGTGAATTTTTGCTATTTATTTATAAATATTTTATTAAGCTCGTAAATCTAGGTACTAAGTCTAATTGTGCAAACAGGGTTCTGTTTTATGTGATGTACCTACGCTAATCATTATATAGTACATTTTTTATACAGTATTAAAAAAAAAAGTTTCATCTTTTAATAATATTAATTTGCAAAGAACAATTCTCTTTACTCAATCAATAGATTTGAAGTTTTAAGTAATTTGAAATGGCAAGCATATTGCTTAAATCTAAAATTGGAATGCCTGCATCCCATCTTTTCTTTTTTTAAGGCAAGTCTCAAATATAATACATTTTCAACTTATATAAATGGTAAAATAACACTTCTTTTACATCATATAATAATTAAAATATTCTGTTAATTTTTTTTTTTTTTTTTGTACCATTATAGGCACTTTCCAGGATTCATTTACGGGGAACAATAGATTTTTTCAATGCAATTGGCTACTGTATGGGCTTAATAAGATTTCTCAAGCTATGTTAATTATGATTGGTTCATACGACGTATCGAAAACATGAATGTCACCCAATTAATTGTTGAACAAGTTGGGCTATAAAGCCAGCCTTCACTAAGACATAGAAACTCGTTTAATGTTCTATTAAACGCAGGACATGAAAATCTAATGCGGAATTCGTGGTTAAATTATAACCATCTGAAAAAGCCATTGTTCTTGAGTGTTATTTTAGCTTGGTTATCAGGAAGTAAATGAGTAATTTATCTGATACTCTTGGAAATTGCCTCTTAAAAATATTTTTCCCCTCAACCTTATATTTTCGGAGTTCTTCTAAAATAATATTGATCGTAGAAAAAAAATCTTTTGATTCTAAGAAAGACTACAATCAACTGTTATATAAACCCAGTTTGTAATTATAGCATCGTGTTGCATCAACTTGCTATTTATGAAAAACAAATTTAGAATACACGTTTAGAAATGATGATCCTAATTTTTTACGATAAATGAATACCACATTACATTTAAAATTAAATATTCTTTCCAAAATTGAAGTAAATTGCTTTTTAATTTAAGAAGATTTGGAAATCTACACCACAGATTTCGAATATTAATTTCTCAAACCAGTTGCAGATGAGAAGAAAGGTTTATTTTATGCGGATGTGGTATTCATAAACAAATCAGTTCAAATTCATTCTTAATTCATCTGTGTGTAATACCTTTTTCTTTATTCTCTTTCTCAAAAATACAGGCATACTAAAAAAAAGTAAAATATTAAAATAAATGAAAAAAAAATCACTTACTTTATTTCAAATAAACAATTCAACAGTTAATAACAAATATAAACAGTCTCTATGTTAAGGGCGACTTTTATTATTATTATATAACAAAATATAAATTTATATTTATGCACTTAAAATGAAATTGAGGTTAGTGATCTCTCAGGTGTTGAAAAAAGTAACAAAATATAGGAAAAAAAATGGGACATTTAGCAGTATTTACTTAAAATATACACTATGTATTTTTTACAATTATTATTTACATTATTTTTCTATTTACAGCAAGGGAACACACATAGATTTATTTTATTTAAGTAGGCCATCACTGCAAATAACATTAAGTGATTTTTTTTAGTTTCAGAATAGTGCTAAGTGATTTGTTTTAGTTTCAGAATAGTGCTAATCTTAAATCAAAAACCAGAACAAAAAAGAATTAACATGTATTTAAAGAAAAAATCACAGGAGCCTAAATTATGGCCGGATTTATTTATTATTTATATTTTAATTTTTCTACTGCTTCTTTTTTTGTTTTTGTTTTTATATGCAGAAAATTTATTCGAACATTCTCTGTTCAATTTGGTTTGAAAATGGCAACCAATTTTTTTTTTTTTTTAAATAGATTAATATTTTTAAAATCACATTTGACTAGCAAAGATTTTTTTAAATAATTTTTTTTTTAATTTTGAAAAAGTAAATTGAAAATTGCACCTATTTCATTTTCTTTTTTTTAAAAGAAAATTGGTCGACAGGAAACATCTTAATAGATTTGTTACGTCGAAGAATCTGCTGGCTACAATAAAGAGCGAATAGAAAACAAAATACCTCATTTTAGCAAATCTTTGATGAGTATTTTAATGTCAAAGAAAACCTTCCAGAGTTGGAAGATCAATACTTTCTAATTTCACTGAAAACTTTTCACTAATTTTCAGCTGAAGACTTTCGACGATTGTTATCTGACACATTCCAACTCAGGGTGTCTTTCATCCTCAAGCTCTTTAATATAGTCTTAATTAATTTAAAAGATTTTTAAATAATGACAACTATACCACAACTTTTAAAAACTTTTTCTCAAAAGTGCTATTTTATTAAATTCCACGTCTTTCCTTCTTTTTGGACCATTTATCCTAAAAGACTAAATAAAAATGTCTCAATGTAACATCAAAACAAGCTGAGAAAAACTTATTAATAAATATTAGAAAATTATTTGCTTTTTTTTTTATTGGGCGGTTCATAGTTCGTCTACATAGCTATTTTCTAAGATTTTTACAAGCAATACATTATTCTTTTTCTTTTTTTTTTTCATTTTTTCAAAGGCGATAGATTTTTAAATTTAAATATTAGGGAAAGCTTCTAATTTAAAATCTATTCGTCAAATTAAAAAAAAAAAATCTATTAGTTAATTAACACCCATTGTAACCCATTTTGATTTTTATACGAGTCGTATCATATACTGTTCTTACAAATCTAAACCACATTATACCTAAAGTTTTATTAATTATTTTGATTACAACCCATTTTTTATTTTTATCTTTACATTTATATATATGTATATGTATTTCGATAACAATCTTTTCATTAACCATCTTTTTATTCTTAAAATCGTACAAAACTAGTGCTAACAATTAATAATTGACTCTAATTTGCATGAATGAAGACAAGGGAAGGATATGTTTAAAGATTAAAATGTAGGGTCCATTAGTGTTTATTTTAATAAATAAAAACATGTTATCTCTTATTTAAATAATAATAAATCTACAGTTCGAGCTGAGTAGAAATTAGGAAAGGTTATTAATTTAGTCTTTGACAGCTATTAGGAAAAACAAAACTAGAATTTCTCTTTAAACTAGATTCATACACGTTGTTTAAGGTTTTCATTTAAAAGTAATCATTATTATTTTTTTTTAAAAAAAAAAAGTAACGAAACAAGAAAAAATTCAGGCTTTTATAATGGCATTTCAGTTCAATCAGCTATCACTAATTCTTTCTAAAAATAATTTAGAGCTTATATTTGGTAGAATTATCTGAAAATTATTCTTTAGTATTTTTGTTTTTTTTTTTTTCTTCTCTTTCCACAAGTATACAGTGTCATAATAAATGCCTCCTGAGGAGCGCAAATCTTCAGTGACTATCTGAATTTTTCAGGATTTTGCATCTTTTTAGATAAAATGGAATTTCTAAAGAGATTTTAGGACAAACGTTTTCCAACAGAATATAAGGTACTCCGAAAGATCGGTGCTTACAAAGTCAACTTTGGGCTAGTGTGGGACCATTTAGTCCTTCACTGAGGGATAATATCTAAGGAATAAGAATGTCTATTTTGAATTCCCAGATTATCAAGAAGTGACTAATGTCTACCAGTTACTTTTATCACTCTTGACGCCCATAGTAAGATTTTTTTATACTTTCGATCATACATGGATGTCTACACCAGTAATAGTTAGATGTACCTAGTACCTTGCCCTTAAGAATGGATAAATTAGACAAGTGCTCACCTTCCATTAATCACTTCCTCAATAAGGACTTTTCGGCCTTTCAACGCATATGGGAACCACAGGCTTCTGAAAGCAATCATGTCCTAAAGTGGCAGAAAGCAGGCGATAATAGCCACCTGAAAAGGAGAGACCTGAAGGAATTCTAACAATTTTGGAAGAAATTATTTCCACTTGCTTTCCTACTCCCTCGCACCTGGTTTTAAAGTGCTACAACTTATATAAGACCAGGATAAGTTAGAATGCTCCATGCTTTAGCTCTCATTGGCTAGCTTTGCATAATTAAAGTTCACTGGCTTGCGCCAGAAATTCTATAGAGTATCAGAGAAGCCATAATAATTAGACATTCAATTGTTTCAATGTTTTAATCATTGAGAACTAATAAATAATAAGGGCTTCAAATTTTCAGATCTAATTAATCATCTCTCATTAAATTTTGTACCATATTATTGGAAGGAACCCGACTACCAACGATTAGCAAAAATAAATCTTTCATTATTTTGTCATATTCAGGAACTACTTCACTATTCTTCTGATAGCTTAGCAAAAAAAAAAATCCATTCAAATGTAACAATGAAGTGTTGAACTTATTACATCAATATGAAGCGCAAGTTGAGTTTATTTTCTAAACACTCCTTATTTACTATATTACTTTAAACCTTATTTATTTTTTAGAAAAATATATATTCTATACACAATTTTTAAAGAATAATTTACAGAAACTGTATAAATAACAAATTTGTTTAAATTTAAAAAAAATTAGGTAATGTAAATTTTAAGGAAATTAAAGAACAATATATTAAACCAATTTTGAATAATCAATCAAATATTTATAAAGAAGGCGGTTTTACCTTTCGAGAAATTTCACTAAGTGGAAATATCTCTAAAATTGAGTTTCTTCTTATTTATTAGGAAAAATTTTACTCAAATTTAAATTACTTTTTCTAAATTATTTTGTACATTGACTCATGTTGAAGCCTCACTACTTCCCTGAAGGTATTATTTTCTGTTTTTAGATATTTAAGAATAAGTTTCTGACTTCTTATATTCCAACTGAATGCTGGGCAGATTTTATTCAGACTAGCAAAATTTAAATTCAACTTTAGATCTGAACAGTTTTTCAATGGAAGATGAACCTGCCTATCCAAACGATGCTCAAAATCAACGATCAGAACTTGACCTCCACTCCCCCTCTTTAAAGACCATTAAAAGTGGTAACCTTTCAAAACACAGAATTAAAGTTGGCTTAATTGTTGTTAAGGGTAGAGTTAGAAAAGACAAAAAAAAAATGATTTTCTTATCTCTTAAAAATAACAATTCTAAAGTAAGTTGCATTCGATCACGTTATTATCTTACTTTTACCCAAACAATCTTCCTTTTAGTATCTTTCATGCTGAATCTGTCAATTTTTAAAACAGAAAGAACGAGATTCTAATGACGTACGTACAAGAAAATGTTATTTTTATTTTATTTTAATTTTATTTGTAACTGAAGTTATATTAACATGAAACCAGATTATGGACATTCC
This sequence comes from Rhodnius prolixus, assembly GCF_049639745.1. Classification (NCBI taxonomy): domain Eukaryota; kingdom Metazoa; phylum Arthropoda; class Insecta; order Hemiptera; family Reduviidae; genus Rhodnius; species Rhodnius prolixus. Next base: position 10,651,925 of record NW_027411582.1, read on the forward strand.
CAACTAGTAGTTTTATAGAATATAAACGGGAGACAATTTTCGATTAGAAATTAAGTTTTTTTTTCATTCTTCATCTTTTGTTCTAGATTTCTCATTTTCTTCACTTATGTATGTTACTTTACTTCTCTAATGCATGAAAACTTAAGCATGGATACTTTAACAAGGTCATTTAAACCGTAGAAAAATTCAAGACGGAGAAGGAGCTCTTTAGTAAAAGCACAAGTTTAGGAAGTAAAGCATCTAAAATGACATCCACGCTTGACGTATGTTAGGGGAAAGATAATAATCTGGAAGATCATATTAAGCAATTAATTATTAGTTAATCATAAAATAGGCTTTCCTTAAATTCTACTAAATGGGAAAAACAACATTGACATCATACTCTTTCTTGCTTGGGTTGTTTGATACATTAACGAAACTGTGAAAATTCCTCTAATGGTAAAAACCGTATTTAGTTCATAAGCTTTTGTAGTTAAATTACGAGTAGCATTTTAACATTTCTATCAATTTATTTAATAAATATTTGTTAAAAAAAAAAAATTAAAAAATGTTACCATTGCGATTAAGTAACAATCATAAGTTGTTAAAATTCCGAATGGTTTTTTTTTCCTCATGAAATTTGATTTCCTCAAATGAATTCAAAATACTTTGTAGTAAATTAGCTATTTAAAATAGAATATTTTTTGTAAAGGTCTTGGTTACACGCTTCTGCATTCAGCAGGAAAATGGTCAGGTCTGAAGTTGACACTAAAGAAAATTTCCTCCAGTCGTTTAGCCAAAAATAAAAATTACGATAAAAGTAAAAACAAATATCATTAGGAAGGAAAAGGCAATTTTAAAAACTATAAACCGCACCTCTATTTGTAAGCAAAATTGAATTTCGCAGTTTTTTCCCTCTTAGAATTTCATAAGGCTTATTTTTTGAGTAGTTAACTTTAAAGCAATAAAATTAAATTTTATTAATTAAGATATTTTTCGACTAGCCTTTTAGATCCTCTCGTTGCCACACAACCAAAAGAAATTACTTTTTAAATTTAAAAAGTAAAAAATTACTAAAAACAAAAATTCAACATCATAACAGAAAAACAAAGTTCAATGGCACTGGCCAAGATCAGTCAGATTTTCGTTGAAATAAGTATTTACACATAGTATTTAAGTAGACACATAATTTTTTTTTTTACATTTCTTTAAAAAAAATTGCACTGATTATTTATTTTAAAGGAAAGGTGCCAAAAATATTTTGTGTAACGTATTTGTTTATAATATTAATTATGCGGTGCCCTCTTACCAACCATGTAACCAACCCAACGTTCAGCGGTTGTTGACAATATTGTACTATTATCCAAAGTGGCCAATAATAACAATTGATTTACATGTGTAGCATGATAATCCCATCTAGCTACATTTGGCGCTGTACCAAGACTTAAATGGCGTAAATCATAATTACTACCAGCACCATTGTCAAATAAAGGGAGTAATCGTTTCAAAGAAGACATACCTTGCTCAAACAGGAATGCAGCATCTTGTGACTGAAATAAAAAATTATATAATTAGTTTTTTTTGTTTTTTCAAAGTTAATGGTCTTTCCTGCATCTTACAATCGCGCAGATTTCCGGCATCTTAACTCAAAAAAGAAAGTTCAGAAAAAATTTTGTTCTAGATTTAGAAGCCAAATTGGGTTCTGGAAGTAAAATAGGGTTTTGCAAATACGATGTCATTTTTTGATACATCCTCAAAAATGGTGCCAATTGATTTTTTTTTTTTTAACTTGTTACGGATTGCGTTTTCCAGCGTTGTACGTACGTATATGTTCCGAACCCGGGACCACTCGAGAACAGTTAGTGGGATCACCAAGAGTACGTTGATTGTATTGTCTTAATTTGTTTTTAATGTATTACATTTGATATTTATTGTAAGTGTTCACTTCTACACTCGAACATATAATCATCGGCTATAAAATCCATACAGCACTCGATTCTATTTCGCAAAGGGCAGCAGGTAAGATTGGTGAGTGATTGGTCAAATGAGAGTTGCAAAGAAATCGTATTAAATTTATAACAAAAGGGCTCTATAGGACTACAGGACGTAATTACACCCTGGATATTCTCATAGTCTCCTTAAAAAGCTCTACTTCTAATAATAGAACTATTAGTTGTTTTACTATTTACTAATAAATGTTGGCATTCTTATTCAGCGTTACGAATGAGGTTAGACATTTTGCATAATTACTACGGAAATATCATGAGTATATTAATTTTTCCGGCAAAATTTTCAGCAATTTGAACAGTTACTTTATTAACTGCTCGATTGCATTGTCTGATACAAGCCAAGAGTTAATAATCTGCTAAAAATTGCCGAAGACAATTTATTCCACAAATAGATCATTTCATGAACCTCCAAATGAATGGAGTTAAGAAATTTAATAAATTGGTTATATTATCGATACTTTTCAAAAATGAAATTATTTTACGCATTTTTATTTATTATTATTTTAAGTATATATTTACAATGTTACAATTATGTGTTCAGTACAATAAATTACAGCTGTTATAGAAGTATTATAACCTCACATTAGTATCAGCTGATGATGCTTTACAAATTAATTACTCTGAGCCAGTAAGAGAATTCCTTTCTCTAGCCAAGGCAAATTGCATTCATCATCGAGGTTCTGCAAGTAAGCAGCTGCGTGTTTGGGTGTTCTTGCCGAATCGTCTGGCTTCATGCTTTATTTTTTTTATTAATAAGATTCGATTGGCTAAGTGCAATGTCTAACTTATATCTTGATTCCCATTAAAGTTTGCCAAATCATCCTTAGACCAAAAAACGACTGATGGGAAAACTAGATCTACAAGGGTTTGGTACCTCTTTCGGTTGCGGTCCTTGAGTGGCGGATCCAACAAATCTAATGTAACCACTTTTTCTTAAAGATCTAGTGGACAGAATATCTAGTCAACTAAAATGACTGTCAATATTCAATGCAATCAATTGGGCAGAGTTCAACAAAATAAAACTATATTATGAATTGAAAAAAAAAAAAATTATGAATGCTAAGGTAACTCACCTTAGGTACTAGTGTAATCAAATCATAAAGGCCAATCAGTGAATACACAAAACCGTTGAGTACAAACGATGATGGTTGTGTAGGATATTCCTCGTACCATGGTAGAACACCCATTAGTAGAGCTAGTACACCACCCTGTACTGATGGCAAATAGAAAGGACGTATAGATAGTAAAGCTGCTTTCAGATATTCTTTACGTTTGGACAGATGGTAAGCACGGGCTAGCACAGACATCCCATGGCCTTGACCCATAGCTGACAACCTGTAATGAAAATACATCTTTTTTTATTACGATTTCTGACAGTGTATATATTTTAATCCAATCTTTTAAGATCTCTTATTTAATACAAACCATCCTGGCTGAAGATCTTTCATTCCATGAGGACCTTTTCTTCTCACAGTATTATGCCAGCCGCCGGTATTTCTATCTTGATGTCGAACTAACCAATCTGCAGCCAGATAAAACTGTTGTAAATGTCTGCTGGTAGATAAGCTCAGATTAGCAAGTTTTCCACTTCCTTCTATATTTATACTCGTTACCTGCAGGTAGGACATGAAAATAATATTCAACCTTCGAAGTTTTGTAATTCGATAAAATTAAGGAAGGTTCAGAATCGAAAATTAAAATTGTAGGTGGAAGCAGCTTCTAGGTTAACTGTTTCACCGAAATCTTTTTCAGAATTGCCAAAAAATACTCAAAGATGTTAGATGATAAAGATTGCGCACTCTTATTGCTTGCCGGAGGCAGGCATATTTGATGGATAGATGAGGAATCATAACAATAATTTCCACAAAACACTTAACCTTATGTGAAACACAAAACCTTATATGAAAACCTGGAAAAGGGTTTGATTTGCTATCTTACTACTTGCATTACCATTTATACTTGTTACCAAGTAGGACATCAAAATGAAGTTTAAATGTTAAATGTACGCGAGTAAGTAATAGTCTTTTCAATCTTGTAAGACATTGACGGCACAAGGAAGTTTTGTTTGACTAGATAAATTGGAGGACAAGTACGTGAAAAAGAAATTTATATTCTGGTTAAATTCATGAAATGAAGATGTGACATTAATAGTAAGATTTCATACTTATGGATGCATTTAATATTTTGCTGAGGTTTGAAATTTTGGGATTATAAAGATGAATGCTAATATTGCTGATATATCTTTCACATGTCGTACTCTTGAGGCCCCTAAATGGATCCGTTGCCAAAATTTAAGCCTGCTTTCGACTCAGGTAAGAAATGTGTACATACCTTATATTTAGACCGTAAGAGTTTCTTTTTAGGCTTTCCTTGAAAAGACAGTCCTTTTTGTAGATCAACAAGTAAGTCTCGAACTAATATTGACCATTTACTTTCTTCGCATTGAATTTTATGATAAACATCTTGGTCCTTAGTAACAAAAAAAAAATTATTTTAAAGGAAGAGTTAATCATCTATATTAATCATTTTATTCGTCCGAATATACCTTAGAATATATGAGGGGAGCATTGCAACTATAATGTAGAGACCATCTTTCTTTTTTCTCTCTATTTTGTAAGACAACAGTGAAACTAGAATTATCAGATGATCTCAGCATTAACTCTACTGAAAGAACGAAATCTAATACGTGTTCTAAACTCATCGTTAAACTGGGTCCTTCTGTAATTTGCACAGTCATAACGAGTTATCTTAAATGTTTAAATTGTACTTTCTTTTAGTTTTAGATGTGATTAACTAAACCTGTAGTATTAAAATCAAGGGCTTTTGCTATTCTTGCAGTTCTTTTGTTTTCAGACCACTGTCCAAACACAGTAACTCCGTCATCTAATACTTTTACTCTGGGTTCAGGTTCAGTCAAATTTTTAGAATAATGAGCCAACCCAAACTGGGCAACTTGTGTAGGATAATAGTAACCCGAACTTTCCCACTGAGTAGATACAGGTACTCCTACAAATCAGGAAGTTATAAAGTTAAAATGATTATTTCGAGTATAATTACTTACTTACTATTTAAATTACAAATATAAAGTGGAAAAATTACCTTCCGTTGCACTTATACATTTCACCCTTTCCCTAAATTCAACATTATAATTTTCAAAATAAAGGAAGACACCTCTGGGATCATATTTACCCTTAGGGTAATAAACTTTGGAATAAGAATGTGACCATTCAAATCTTTCATATCCATCATAAATTGCCATTTTCCCATAAACCTAATGAAGAAAATAAAACAATGTAACTATGAAGATAAAAGAATATGTAAGCATCCAACCCACAAATTGTAAAATAAAAGCATATTACCTCAAAATATTTATGAATAAATGAGAAAGGCAAATAAATTTCATCTCCCTCCTTTCGGCAAGGTACATTGTAATCCCCATTGATGTGACAATCAATTTCTTCGAAACCACTTCCTTCGGCTCCAACGATATTCTAAAGTAATTATTTTGGTTAAAGTTGATTAAAAATATTCACAAAACTACTCGACCCATTTACTCAAAGGGATGAAACAAAATGTGTAACTAGCAACTAGAAATTAAAAGTAACAAAACCATAGCAAACTTCTTTTTAAATGAAATTGATCTCCTTGATGAACATCGGTTTAATAATTTTCACAAATGTCTTCCATTTATCATTTATTTCTCCCAAAGTCTGCTACGAACTATTTTTTATGGGGATAAGAAAGAAAAGTAAAAATAAGAAATCTAAAAGTTTTCACGTTCTAATTACATTGTCAAAACCATTTTGTAACTTTTCTTCGGTATTTTGCGATTAAAAATAATAGCAGGTAGATTGTGAGCTCTTTCGCGTTCTTCAGATAACTAACGTGTCGGGGCTCTAAGTAAAAGACACTCATTGTTGCTCTGACCAAGTGGACAAACTTAAAGTTCGTGATGTTCAATACTGAATGAGAATTTCAGAGAATTAGATTCGAACCACCTAGCGTTCAACCTTCTTCGTCCAACTCAATTCACCTAATATAAATGTAGGATGGTCTTGGAACTTTTTATTCTTCCTTTACTGATTTGGTTCTTATTCTTCAACATCCCGTATCCTTGAAGCAACACTACTCAAACTGCTATGCGCTGAAGTTTAGGTGGGGTGTAAGCTTTGTAAACATCTCTAATTTGGAAAACTATGTTTACGAGAAATCTGTGAAGATGTTCTTCCCTTCAAGGGCACGTTAATAGCTAATATGTTTCAATTAAATAAGTGAGGCGAGGGCAGCTTTTAGGAGCAAAAATTTTACCCCTTCCCAGTAAATGGTACAGTGCTCAGCAGCCCACTTGGTCGGATATATTATGTGATGTATAACTTCTAAAAGCTTTGTATAATTCCATCCCTTGGGCATATACTTCAGAATCAAACCCAATGTAACATTTACAACTATTTTTTGCAATGACTATTTTCTTTTCCAAAGAAAGCAATAAACATTAGGTTCAAACCGTTTTTTATCTATTTGATATCTAACATTGATAAATCAAAATTGTAACGGATTTCTAATATTTCCGGGATTAATTTATCTTTTAGAATTGGACCTCCTTTATCCTATCATTAAGCCCTTTTTTTTAAAAAAGAAAGAAAGTTTCTTCTTACAATATTTAACAACTGGAATAACAAATGAATAAGGAACATATAGAGAAAGTTATTAAACAACATCTAGAACTCGTTGCACCTGAGTGTACCCTGTTATTGCTTACTTAAAAATTCCAGACACATTTCAGGTGTGACATTAAAAAAACGTATATGGCCTTGATCTTAATTTTTCATTTATATTAAACGAGGATGTTGATACATGCCGGGGAGTGGGTCAATAAAGTATAATGAAGAACATGCAATCTCGTTTCATTAAGAGCCAGAAGCAATTATGTAATCAAGTGATATGTCTCTGTTTAATCAAAGATGAAGAATTAAAAAAAATCTAGGTGTACGTCTCTAGAGAACAGTATTTTAACTTATAATAAAAGACAAGAGCTTAATCTGCACGAGAAACACTAGATTTCAAGCTATATAACATGAATGTAATCAATACCTGTATTTTGTTCTTTACTACGTTATCATTAAATGAACCACGAAATGTTGGAATTTCACCACCGCATCTTGTCCAAATTGAAACAGAAACAAACATTAAGCAAATGCACACACATATCATTAACTTTAGATTGATTCGCATTTCAATATCCTAAAAATAAAATGTACACTATAGTGTTGTATATTTTCAGAAACATATTTTATGTAAAGATCCAATTAAATGTTAAATAATTCACCTAATTTAAAGAGAATTAATAACCTTCGCTAAGTAATTACTTTTAAATATTGATATTGTATTAAATTAAGAAGTCTGTTGTGTTTAAAGCCTAAATTCTTCGTCAACATTTCATCTAAACACAAATAAAAACAAAAACTTAATTATAAAAGGAACATTTTAAAATATTGCACAAGCAGCGATGTACACCAGTAAGCCTGCCATGCCCGCCTCGTCTAGTCACTTCGACTTGACTGGTTAGAGAATTTTTATCCAGATGTTAGCACAGTGTGCAACATTAACCTGACATCAGATCCGATAGCACTAAATATCCCTTAACTTGACCTTTTTCTATTTTTTTTAAGCCCTACTCCTACTGTTTTTCGCTGAAGAAAGTGGATGTAATTATTACTTTTCTGGAAAATAAGAAATTCAATTGTTGTGCCTTAGAACCGAGTTGATGGATAGAAAGGTGTCTTAATGTAATTCCCCTCTCAAAATGCAAACCTTCTAAGACCAGCAGAAAATCTTGATTGTCTTCGAATTAGAAATCCTAATGTCCTCAAGAGGATATTAGGGTTTATACACAATAAGTCAATAAGGTAAGTATCTAATTGAACGTAACTTGAGATTTACAAAACTCATCTAAAATAAAAATAAATAAAGCTTACGAATCCAATGTTCTCTTGAGAGATGAGTATTGTGAGAGTATTTTCGGTGAAAAACACCTCACGATTTTGCCTTTCTTCAGCTCTTAAGTTTTTAATTTACTCCTTTTTTTCAAATGATACTTTAGAAGAAAGCCCACCCTCGCCATTCCCTCAGAACTGTCGAAATATAATTTTTCTTAAATGTTTTTTTTTCATATAAATAAGTACTCTAAGGTGTGTTGCGTTACCCAATCCTGTTATCTTTCAAAACATTAAATAAATTTCAATATTTCAACGCCTAATTGAGATTTTTAATTCCAGAAAAGCTTAAAAAAGGAAAAAGTCAAGTTTTCGGAATCTCGTAGGTAATTCATTCCTCTCAGATAATCACGAATTTGTTCGTTTCTAATGATAGTAAGTAGGGTTTCGTATATTTATTTATCAAGTACCAAATTATCCAAATAAGAATCACACTATTTACATGACAAATAAATTAACCCCAACATTAAGATAATTGAAGAAGTGAGTGACCATGTTTTAGTAAGAATTATTTCCATTATTTCTTTTTTAATTATTTATTTTAATACAATTACAGATCCTTTTAACAATTGAAAATAATAATGCATAACAAAAGTCTGCAGTATCTTAAAATTGTACATAAAATATAAATTGGAAAATTATAGTAATGCCACCAATAATATTTACAATTAAAAAGTTATGGGTAGTAACAATCCCTATTAGACCATGAATTATGCCAAGCATTAGCAATAAATCCAGAGGTTTTATGAGCCAGTATGACTTGACTGAATTGTTTCTTTAATCTATTCTGCAAAAAAACAGTTGCAATTTAAAAAAATTGAAACCTATACACCAAGAGTCAACCAAGGCTTGCCACCTAGCACACTTCAAGTTTTAGACCAACTCCCTCCTTACAACAACCAGACAAAAAGTATGGCGAGGTTGTATCGTTTGTAGTACAAAAAAAATATCCGGTGGGAGGAACGCTGAAAGAGCTCTCCAATCGCGATAATATAGCACGGGAAGTGGATCAACCCAGAAAATCACTGTCTTGGAGTATTTGGATCGTGACTAGAACAAGTTTAACTGAGGCTTGAGGTTTACTTAAACTTTTTGTACTAGAACTCTAACAGAGATGTTTTTAGATGCTGGGGGAGAGTTAGGTAAGCGTCTGCCAGCGATTTGTGGCCGATATACGGGTAGAAGAACACATTTAAGAGCTCAAGGAATTTTGGAAAGACAATGGACTTTCTTTGCTCATATTAGGTTGCGAAACTTTTATTTGTAGCATTTTCTTTAAATAAAATTGATAAAGGGATGTTTTGAGGGAGGAGTAGTTAGATTTCTTCTAAGTGTCACATCTGTGTAACGTACGGTACGGTACGGTCCTATACATCTCTACAGGTTGAAGAAGATTTTAGGTTACTGCCTTAAGTCTGCAGAAAATTCCTAAACTACAAGTAAATTAGAGGTACCTCATTTACTCATTGGATTGTCTACTTCTTTTTTTCTGTTTACTTGGTATGTACACATAGATTTAATTATAATTTTTCGAAAAATTTGCAGATTCCGGGGGGGGGGGGAATTTTAGGTTTCCCCAAATATAGTTTGTAAGATTACATTTCAGTGTAAAATACTGTTTTAAAAACTGTAAGGTCAGGACCAAGTAAACGCGGGCAAACTGATTACACGACTTATTATTTCCTCTACTCTCACGTGACTCCAAAATGACTGTGACCAACAAACTCCTCCTCTACAGACTGGTCATTAGGCCGATGTTGCTCTACACCTGCTCCGCCTGGAGCCTGACTTATAGTAGCAATATCAAAAAACTAAAGACAAAACAGAAAAAGTTACTGAGACTCGTGACATTCATTATCCCCCGTACATTCCTATATCCAAAATAGTCTGCTCAAACTCCTTTCCATCCCATACTGTCATCCTAATCCACTCTGTCGCGACATAGTCTCCTACAGATCCTTCTATACCCTACAGGCACAAAAGAATAGAACACATCCTTCTCTAACTTTCTACATTAGCTGCAGGTTTTTCCTCTTTTCCCCTGCATTCTTATCCTACACCTTAACCTTTCTTGTTACAATGTTTTGTACATTGGTACTTCGTATATTTATTTATTTTTGTACATATTTATTGTAATAAAGATTTATTCTATTCTATTCTAAAACTGTAAGGCTGAACTTTCAACCAGTTACTGTAAGGGCTGTCTCTATTACATTGTATATTATAGAAATTTTACTTTTGAAATTGAAAAGTTTATTTATTTTTTTTAAGTAATAGATTTCATTTTTCCTTGCTTTTCATTATTGTGCCGCGCAAGAGCATAACACTACAGGTATGATAGAAGCTCCTTAAAGAACTTTGCTAGGTGTAGTCTATAGTTTTGATTTTCAACGTTACGCTTTTTCGTGTACTTTTTGACGATCAACCCTTATACAACTGTCCTGCCGGACGATTTTAATATACCATAGTATATATTAGTTCAATATTTTGTACGACAGATTTATGTTTAACTTTTATACAAGGACCGCAAGTTACACTCTGGGCTAAGTGATGTGTATTATTTAAATATACATTCTACATTGCTCAGAATTAAATTGAGATAATTATTAAAAATAAATAATTATATAACTCGAAATATTTAAGTTTTCCAACAGAATTTAATCAACTTCGTTCTTTTCTTCCATTTTAAAATTTTCTAAATTAAAATAATTTCTTTTAATTCAAATGATTTCTTTGCCATGAATAATTGACAGTTTTTTAATCGATGATGAAGGTTGTGTTTATATAACCTTCCTCGTTATCACTTCTTGGATCCATTCCGTTGGGTCAAGTCAAAGAGTGATGCGTAACATTTATGAATTCTACATTTTTTTTGTTCTTTTATTTCTTTAACTTCCGTTCTCATTTAGTGTCATAAACTGATTAATTTTTCAAGTAATGCGTGTTCTAATAGCTAATAGCTCGTAGGTGAAATTTAATTGGTAAATTAATATTTTTTTTTTACTATTGTTTTAATAGAATGTATTTTAAAAGAAGAAGAAAGAATTAAAAGTAAAAGAAAAGGATTAATGCTGAATGCATCTTTCACTTTTAATTTTGTTATTGAATAAGAGTTTATTTAATATGTGTAATTTGAAGGTGATTAAATATTAAAACAGTTTATCTTAGTTTTACACTTTCTTTATTTCTGCAAGCTTTTTTACAATAGTTATTTTCTGCAATTTTTACATATTGTAACTTATCTGTTTTAAGAGAACTGAGTTGGTGTTCGGATAAAATGATGGACCATAGAATTCAAGGCTCCTTGAGCATATGAGCTTACCTAATTATATGTGAGAATAAGAAATGTTGGAGTACTCTTCAAAGTGCAGTAAATTGTAAGTCATTTTACTCTTCGTTTATCTTTCCACAAACTTCTTTTCTTGAACCACTTCGACATTCGATCTCTAACTAAAAGTTAGACCCTCATGGTTAATCGTTGAGGGATCCGCGTCTTTGTAGTTCATTCCAGTACCCTCTTCCTGGTGTAGAGTTTTTTCATCATTTTACTGTGGGCATGTTTTGTAACTATTTCTTATTTCTTTTACAATTCAAACTTGGTGTTCTGTTTTGGTACCATTGACCTTCAGTTACTAGGATTCTAACTGAAATTCTTCAACTGAAAAAGTGACTTTACTAAACAATGTTTCATTTTTTCAAGTTTTCGTCTGTGTACTATTTACCCATTTCAATTTATCCTGTTCAATTGATTTATAATTCACTTTTAACTGAAACTCATATCGGTTTTTTTCCATCTATGTAGAAGTACTTTGCAAGTTGTTCTTATTTGCTAATTACGTTATATTAACCCTTTATTGCCTCTGGATCATTTCGCCCGACTTCTCTAATAATGCATTTCACTTGATAGCTGGTCGTTTACACCTTTTTTGTTGTAATTAAATCAGGGCAGCAAATATAATATTGCAACTTTTTCAAAAAGATTAAAACATTTTGATCCAAATTAAACCTTTTTTCATGGGATATTGAATGAAGAATGGTTTAATTGGATGAAAAAAAATTACTTTTACTTTTAATAATTTCTGCACCACACAACACTTTACTTTCAAAAATGGTGCTACATATTGAAGGTTTGGTGTCTTTTTAAAATATTTTTGCTGTAGCGCACTGAATTTAGTAAATCTGAGTTTTTTTTCTCTTCGCTTATCTTTCTACAAACTTCTTTTGTCGAACCCTGTCTACATTTTAAGTATCTCTAACTAAAGGTTAGAGAGATACATATCTCTAAGCCTTTGTAGTTCATTCCAGTATCTTTTAGCTGGTGAAGGCAGTTTGTAATCTTCCACGAGGTTCTGCCAATAACGCCTTAGTTCCTGAACCCTCTTGCATTTTTTAAAGTTTCTCTCATTTAGATTATTTACTATCATCCAACATTTTTCAGTTGGACGATTCTTCTTGACGTTCCGGTATACTCTTTTGGAGTTGAAGGAGGACAAGAAACAATGGACATCCTTTGACTGCATTCCTTCTCTAACGGAAGCCATCTGTGTAAGGTGCCTCAAGCTCCTCTAAAGATCAATTGGCGTGGACAAACTTCACAAAGCTAGGTTCTCGTATGAACGAATTATGCTGGTAAGTAAGTTTACCATCTTTTCTTAATACTACCTTCCCAAATTCAAAGACCTTGTTCGGGAATTCGAGCCCTCAAACAGATAATTATCGCTACTTATCTACAATAGATTCAACCAGCCCATTAATCTTAGAAACGAAGTAATTATTTAGAAGTTACTCATGTTTTGATTAATTCTTCAAGCAGAACTACTATTAATTAAATTTCGAAAATACCTCCGACAAGTTTCTTCAAAATTTGAATACCACCTGTTCTAATTAGTAGTTGGATGTTAAGTCCCTCCGGAAAACAAATAAATAAGGTATTACTTCACTTATTGTGAACACTTATTCAACTACAACTTTTATTCGTAACATTTTCGGCAGAACAGATCTTTTAAGAGCACTTCTTAGTGAGGATTACTGGGTAGGCTTACCTTAAATTCTATTTCAGTATTATGTACTTGTTCTTTTTACGTGATTTTAAAATCGGAATAATCTGTATCGCTTGAAATTCCGATTATGAAGTAATAACAACCAGAAGTTGTAAAAGGTACAAGAATGTTTCCTAAATGCTTGGTAATTGTATCTGTACACGTTGCATGCATATAAAAAACTAACTTTCGTTTATGTTCTACCAACATCCTTTACAGAAGATGAATTGCAGCTTCCTCCAAAGAGTAACCACGAAATAATACGAAGTTATGAAGTTTAATAATCGAGGTAATGATTAGTAATAGTTTAATATTTAATCAGAGCAGCAAATATAATACTGCAACTTTTTCAATAAGATTAAAACATTTTGATCCAAATTAAACCTTTTTTCATGGGATATTGAATGAAGAATGGTTTAATTGGATGAAAAAAAATTACTTTTCAACGAAAAAATATTTCAATTACCCGTACAAGATTAATTTGTTTATTAAGAGGTATTGTTGCTACATTACAAACTGATATAATAATAATAATTTTACAATATTGAATATTGTTATTAACTTACGATTGTTTCATGCCACGCGTGTAAAAATAGGCGATTACTTCACTTAATGCACGTATAACTTAAGATTGTTTTTCTAGTAAATTTAATTCAGTATAGTTTATTTTGATTGAAGCAAACTAATTTCAGTTTGGAAACTATCGGAATTCTTGATAAAGATTAATTAGCTTAAAAAAAGGTTGACAACAGAAAAAATGTTGCAATAATTTAGGAGTGATTTAAATTCAAATAATTTACAATATTTAATAAAGTTAATTAAACTTGAGTTTTAAAAAGTTAGCTTCTTAATTCACTTTATTTACTTAACATTTAATTGTATAATGTTGATTTTCAGATTAAAAGCAGGCGTCACTGGAGGTCCTGCCTATAAAATTGACCAAATTAGGCCAAAACGAAAAAGACGAAAAACAACTGTCTAATGGAAAAATACAAACTGCTTTTATCTGAATTTATGATTAAAAAATGTACTCCAATTGAAATATTAAGAGTATTTGTTTTGTAATATTAATAAATATGTGTTATGTTAAGAATTTATTCTTAAAAGTGGTATATTTTGTGTTGAAACTGTTTGTTAATATGTACAATTACTAATAGAAGAAAATAAAAACCTTATTTAATTCAATAACATCTCTATTTATTTACCTATAAAACTAATGAAAGAAAAAAAATTAAAATTGCAATTAAAACTTCCCATATTTACGTAAATAATTAAAGTTATAAAGGGAAAAATATAGTTCTAAAAATGACCGCCAGATAGCCACACCTACTGGACTTCTAAATATGTAAAGCAAATTTTAGTTTACATATTTGCCACCAGATAGCAGCACCTACTAAACTTGTTTAATATGTAAACAAAATTTAGTTCACATATTTGCCACCAGGTAGCACTTAAACTGTTTATATACAACTGTCAAACAAGATGTCTCCTCAGTACGACTGCAGAGTCGTACTCGTGAGGAGGGGGCTATGTCGCTCGACGCTCCAAAAATATCTAATCTAGTCCAAAACAACTCTCTCCACATAAACAATCTTGATAATATGTCATGTGTAATGGTTAGGGAGATGCGTTCACCTCGACGGTCGGAAGGCAACTATTCGCCCCACCCGGCCCGGCCCGCGCCGCTAACTTTCTTATATACCCTCTAGATGGCGTCATATCACCATGACAACAGGCTCCCCCCCTACTTTTAGTTCCACCAGCTGTCACTAGATCGCTCGTGCTGTCTGTTTTACCTCTCGTAGCCTTCCTTGCACACTCTCAAGACTTCGGCGGCCATTGTTGCAACCTTCCTATCTTCTTACACACTCTCTAGACTTTGGCAGCCATTGTTGTAACCTTCCTATCTTCTTACACACTCTCTAGACTTCGGCGGCCATTGTTGTAACCTTACTTAATGCTTCATACACACTCTTCCGACTCTGGCAGCCATTTTTAACCTTTTTTTTTTATATTTTCTCTTAATTTCTATTCATTTTTTTTTTTGTATTTTTCATATTATTGAGAGATTAAAAGGAAAAATAAATACAATATTGATATAATTGAATAATTTATTGTTTAAAATTAATTATTTATACATTTTTTACAATAAATTTTTATAAAATCTTTACTACCTCATATTTAACCACGTTGGTGACTCTTTAGACTTATATAGGACTTCCTTTCACCCATATTTAACCATGCTGGCACTCACAAGACATATATAGGACCACTTTACACATACTTTTAACCATGTTGGCCACTCACTAGACTTATATAGGACCACCTTGCACATACTTTTAACCATGTTGGTGACTCACAAGACTTATAAAGAACTACGTTACACTCACTTTAAACCACGTTGACGACTCACAAGACTTATAAAGGATCACCTTAAACAAACATTCAACCATGTTGGCGACTCACAAGACTTATAGAGGACCACCTCACACATACTTTTAACCATGTTAGCGACTCACAAGACTTATATAGGACTTCCTTACATCCACTTTTAACCATGTTGGTGAATGTAAGATACTCCTATGTAAGCTTCGTGAGTCGTCAACATGGTTAAATGTGAGTGTAAGAGATCTTATATAAGTCTCGTGTGTCGTCAACATGGTTAAATTTGAGTGGTAGTGTCCAATATAAGTCTTGCGAGTCGTCAACATGGTTAAATGTGAATGTAAGATACTCCTATGTAAGCTTAGTGAGTCGTCAACATGGTTAAATATGAATGTAAGATAGTCTTACGTAAGTTTATTGAGTCGTCAACATAGTTAAATGTGAGGGTAAGAGAGTTTTATGTAAGTCTAGTGAGTCTTCAACATGGTTAAATGAGAGTGTAAGAGATCGTATATAAGTCTCGTGAGTCGTCAACATGGTTAAATGTTAGTCTATGATATTCTTGTATAAGTCTAGTGTGTACTCAAAGCGTGCAGCCACTTAGTACGTACAAAAATAACTTACATAGCTCAGGTCAGAAATCCGATTGTCTCCAAGCCCAAATATGTAGCAGATTGCCGGAAGATATTTTTGATGGTGCCAGAGATTGAGATCCCAGCCAATCCAGGAAAATAGCTTGTAGCTGACGCAGTGTTTCTTACAAAATAAAAAAAATAACATAATTGGTTTACACTTATTTGTAAGGATGTACGAGTATGTAGAATAATGATGCTTAAATTATTTGATAGATTTTTTTTTCGTTTAATTCAAATTTTGTAAAGATGGAGAAACTGCTGGATTTACGAGGATTTCGTTTCTTTTAGACAATAAAGAAATATTAATTGATTATTTCAAGAAAATAAAGCAAATAAGTACAATTTAAAAAATACTACTCTTTTAGTTTGATAGTTAATGTTATTCCGTTAGTTTATAAATACTTTTTTGACGTACTGTACACGATAATCAGATTATTTTGTGAATATTGCAACCAAAACTACCTAACCTTAGTGTAACACTTTGTAAAGAATATTTAGACATACAAAAATAAATACGTACAAATATCATTCACTAAAGTTATATAAAACAAAAACTATCATAACTTTTTTTTCAAGCCTCTATTTTTTAGAAATAAAATAAAAAATCACTATTAAAATTATTCTTTAGATAATGACTATTACATACGAAATTATTATTTGGGTAAATAACTAATATAACTGATTGAATTAACTATTGAGAATTACATTACTAAACCTTATATAAGCATTCTTTAATAACTTAAACTTTTTTTACACAAAAAGCGGTTTAGATTATTTATTTAAACGTTTATTGTACAACAGAACAAAAATACTTTAAAAAATCTAAAAAACGTAAATGCCTTGGTCAAAGACCGTCAGGCGAAAAAGCGGTTTAGATCGTTAATACTGATTCTGTTCAGTTCAATTCAAATGAAAGGTTATATGTATGTTACAGAGTGAAATAAAATAATGGAATGACTGACTAGTAACTACACTACGATATGTGCATGCCTACGCTTTCTAGCGGCAGTTGCTCAAACTATTGCGTAACTGTAGTTCGAGCTTTCGCCGCTAGATAGCATGGGAAGGTTCTTAATAGTCCAAATAAATTAACAAAATGAAACAAATGAAAAAGCGCAGAATATAAATTTTACTATCTTTTTTTTATAACCTCTTCAAATCATTATTATCAAAGCAAATTCATTTGATAACATGATTCTTCAAGAAAAAACTTACATATCGCTCTTTTGTTCAGAAATCCGATAGTCTGTGAAGCTCAAAATGTGGCACTGCAGGAGAATATCTACGATGATGCCTCAGTTTCCTACCCCTTCAGGAAGATATCAAGTATTTGTTAAAGTGTTCCTTATATGAAAAAAAAAATAAATAGCTTAATATTCGGTTTACAATTATTATTTATAAGGTCCAATTCAAAACTATGTTATATTTATAGTTCAACTCAATTAGGTAATAAAAAGATATTTTTAGATAGTTTTGTTTCTTCCCTTAGTTCGAATCCTGTCGAGAATGGTAATCTTCTACTATTTATTCCGTTAGTGTATATATACTTTTTTGACCTACTGTACATGTACATCAGATTATTTTGTGAATATTGTAACCAAAACTATCTAAACTTAGTATAACATTATTACTTTGTAAAGATTTTTTAACCTTTTCTTTATATTTTCTTCTAATTTCTACGCATTTTTTCATTTTTTTAAATTTTTCATCTTATTGAGAGATAAAAATGGAAAATAAATACAATATAGTTATAATTAAATCATTTATTATTTATACATTTTTTACAATAAATTTTTATAAAATCTTTACAACCTTAAACTCATATTTAACCAAGTTGGTGACTCTCTAGACTTATAAAGGACCTCCTTACACCCACTTTTAACCATGTTGGTGAACGTAAGATGACTCGTGTGTCGTCAACATGGTTATAACAGATTCTTTTAAGAATCCCTTTACAAGTCTAGTGAGCCGACAACATGATTAAACATAACTGAAAGGGAGTCCTATATAAGTCTAGTGAGTCTTCAACATGGTTAAAAGTATGTGTAAGGTGGTTTTATGTAAGTCTTGTGAGTCGCCAACATGGTTAAAAGTGGGTTAATAAGTCGTTATTTTTTCCTTGTTTTAATGTTCAGAGATTTTTTAGTTTTGTTCCAGAAGTAATTATTTTCTTTAATTTTATTTTCTTTATGATTCAATGTATTTAACGACTCCACCGACGGTTATACCATGGTGCTGTCTTTATATTTGATTTTTTGTTGTTTACTCTTTTTTTTTTCTTAATGTATGTACTTAAAGTAAATAATAAAGACTAAAAAAATAAAAAAACAAAGTCGTCAACATGGTTATATGTGAGGTAACTGATTCCTATATACTAAGTCTAGTGAGTCGTCAACACGGTTAAATGTGAGCGTGAGAGAGTTCTATATAAGTTTCGTGAGTCGTCATCCTGGTTAAATGTGTGTGTAAGAGAGTCCTTTATAAGAATAATAAGCCGTCAACATTGTTAAATGTAACTGAAAGAGTCCTACATAAGTCTGGTCAGTCGACAACATGGTTAAATAAGAGTGTAAGAAAGTCCGATATAAGTCTCGATGTTGGTAACTTTCTAAACTTATGTAGGTGCATCTTACACACACATTCAAGTATGTTGGTGACTCACAAGACTTTTAATGGACTATTCAACATTCAAAATTTAACTTAATTTTTACTGCGACACATGTAACCTATTTTGTACTTTTTTGTTTTTTGCCAATCTATCTGCTACTAGCTATCTATTATGTACATAACTTTTTATAATTGCCTAATAAATATACCATAAACACACAAAACCACAGTTTTTCAAACTAACAATTATGTATTTACTAATTTAATTTTGTTCAGATTAATAAATACACAATGCACAGATTTATTACCCACAACATATTGTTTAATGTATCTCTGACAATTTATAAATGTCTTAAGCCGGATTGGTATACAATAAATATGAGTGCTATTAAAAATAAAATCACCTATATTATATATATTTTGACATATCAAGCAAATTCCTTGAAAAATATAGACAAAAGAAAATGTGTTCCTATTTGCCTGACTAAAATGTACACGATTCATACTCACACATACAAAAGTATAAAAGGCACACAATCTTACTCACAAAAATAAGTAAATATATATTATTACGTATATATGTTGTTTTTTTGTGTGTGTTGAGTCTATTAAATAGACTTCTTTAAGCGTAATTTATACAATAATTTCCAACGTTTTACAAGTCAGCCATAATTAATTAATGGGACACGTCTTGTTTTTGTCAAACAATACAATGTTGAACATTTATCCTACAGTAATTAAACAGATTGTTAACAATGCATTTTATCTTGTAATTCTAGAGTTTGAAATTGTTGCTAGAATTAAATTAATTAAATTTTAATGGGCAAATATAAAAAATACGTTTATACATAATAATGTAGTAGATAATTGACAAAAAAACAGACAAATAAATGAACTGATTACTTGTGATTCAGAAAAAAGAATTTGATTGTGATTGATTGTAAGCCTATATAGGTCTTGTGAGTCTCTAACATGGTTAAATGTGAGTGTAAAGTGGTCCTATTAAGTCTAGAGAGTCACCAACATGGTTAAATGTATTTGTAAGAAGTTCTGTATAATTCCAGTGACTACTCAATGCATTCATTAAGCATGCAGAACAAAAAACTTACAGTTTTTTAATACGTCTTCAATATGACTTCAGTAATACGTCAAGTTGCAAGTGGTTGAGGTTCCAATCAATCAGAAAAGTAGATTGAAGTATATTCTAAAATAAAGATAAATAGTTGATTTACAATGATTTATAAGCATGTGTAGATATAATCATGCTGTATACATTTAAGTTCACCTTTTTTAAGCAATAATAATGCATTTGAAATTATCAGATAGATAGTTTTGATTCTTTATTTGAATGTTGATGAGAATAATATCTTCTGGACTTCAAGGAATTTCGTTTTCCTCAGGCGACGACAGATCTTAATTGATTAACTCAACAAATAACATTATTAAGGACAATTGAAAAAATTGTACTCAGCTTTTACGTTTAATAACTATTGGGAGTTCACAAACTACTATGATTTTTTAAACTGTTTCATTTTTCATGTTTCTTTAGCATAAAAATACTGTTTAATTCATGCATGTATGTAACCCTAGGACTTGCAATTAAATATTTCCAAACCTATGACACTAATGTTTTTTTAACATTCGAAACACAATAAGCATCATGTATTGTTATCGTAGCAGTTCAACAATTGCCTTTTTTTTTTCGAATAAACCGATTTTAGCTGATTTAAAACAAAACAAAAATATATGTGTACATATATCATATTTAAATAGAAATCAGTACATTTAAGGAAGATAACTCAGGATACCGATTATACAATCATTAAAACGTTTAGTTCTTATTTGTTTGTAATAATTAACTGACTGATTCCCCCACCAACTAACTGATTAAGTAACGAAAATTGGACGAGTGACTGAAAATTTCTTATCTTTTAACTAAAAATATATTTGATCTTACCTCTTTTCTGTCGCATCATTTATGTTTATTGTATTCCTGACTAGTTTCGGGCTTTCTTTTATCATCAGAGAAAGATAATTCGGGTTTTTGTAGAGGTTCCACTACACTTACGATAACGTCTTGCACTCTAATTGCATATGTGAGGGAGGTTACTTGGTGTGTTATCAAACATGTTAATAAATCATAAAACTTTTGTAAAAATAATTACATAAACATAATGAAACCTAATAAGTTTTTTTTTTATGTTTAAGGCATGCAGTTTAATTTAAAATTGTTAAGTTCAAGTTGTATTTTTTATAAGGGGGGCCCGCGCGAATTTAAGCAGAAAAGACAAGTATTATTTCATTCAAAAGTTTAAATAATTATTATTAAATTAAATATTGATGAATATATGTTCTACTAATTTAAAAATGCTTATAGGTAAAATCCTATAAGATTTACGTTTACTTTAAAATGGTAAAATGTTTCAATAGAACTTCCTGTTGTTCCGACTTTAAGTTTTACACAATTATAATATGATGAACGGTTAAACTATTAAATTTTTTAGTCAAAATGAATACAGACATCTCCAACATAGATGGAAGCGTTTGTTTAAGCTACTTCAATCTTGAATATGATGAAATACTTGAGTGCTTCCACCAACCACTACCATTTAGAATGAATGTCATCATTTTGCGTGCAATCTTTTTTTTTTTTTTAAATAAATTTTATTTCACAAACTAAATTCGAGGCCTTCTAAAATGACGCTGCAGGCGCTCCCTTAAAACTAGCTTGCCTCTGGGTGCAAGAGTCTTCTTGTGACATTTTGAACATAAACTGCACTATTGGCACAAAAGACATTACATTTTCATTTGACTGCAGTTGATTATCACGAAAATTCGACATTATTCGACAAAGTTACAGTACATAGAGAAATGAATACATAGGAACGTCCATATGTTTACTTGCTCTTACTTTGAAAAAATTTGAAAGTATCAATTTTTGAAATATTCACGATTAGACTAGATGACTTAGAATAAGTGATGGTTTACTCCAAAGTTTTTTACTTTCCCTTACATCTACATTTTATCTATAAAGATTTTCTAAATGGATTTTTCTTCGGAAATATCCGTTTTGAGGTCTTTGGCACCTAAGCCTTTTTTAATGCACTGTCTTAGTCTCCGGACTAGTTTAGAGACAACTCTGTCTATAACCGTATTAAACTATCGAAGCTTCTAAAAAGAGAAAACTACGTGGGCAGAATACATATTTATTCATAAGTATTTTGTTTGGTGGGATATTTCTCTTTTTCTGTGAGTTACATTATGAAATAAATATGACGATACCAAGGGGCGACCATTAAAGATTTCCCCTGACCCACTTCCAGAGAACTGAGAGCAATAAAACTTGGCAAGTTATTAGTCCTTCTCTAATAGACGCCACCCATCTCCCAACTATTTAAGTAACTGTAAATACCTCGCTTGTAGAAGTCGACGACAGGTTGCTCCAAAAGCGTGACTTCAGAATTCAGAGTCTCATCATCCTGAAAATGTTTGCCCTTCAAAAATACTTCATTGTTGGAAAAAGGTGGAGAACTGATGGTGCGAGATCGGGTAAATAAGTCGGATGCGGTAGAATTTCAAAGCCACAGGAGCATGCTTCCATTTGGGCAACATGTGAGTTGTTAACTGGTGCATTGTCTTGCAGAAGGCGGACACCTTAGATGAGCACGCCACATCTCTTTAATTTGATGCCTTCTTATATTTCGGCAGTGAAGCATAGTATTCCCCAGTGATTTTCTAATGTGGCCCATAGCTCTTTTTTCTTTTAGTCGTCCTGGAATTGAAGCTGTTTGCACCGAAGTCAATAATTGACAATGCTAGTTCTTGACTACATCAGGTGATGGGGAATCATAACCTCTTTCATCTCATCGAACGTTTCCTTTGGTGTGCAGCCTTTCAAGTAAAGGCACTTGATGACTGCTTCGTATTCCACTGGGTCAATTATTAAACCTCACACCACTTCAGCACTTGTAAAGTCAAGACCGTTATCAGTTTTTGAGTTACAAATTGGCACGTAACCTGTAGAGACATATCACATTACAAATGTGCAGTTTCATTATCCTGTGATAAATAGAAGAGGGTCAGAGGAAATATTTGAAGAACGCCTCTCGTAAAGCGGCTGTGGGATAAATAATTATCACGAAATTCGGGGAAGTGGGGAAAAAAATTGAAAAATGCCATAAAAGTAAGAGCTCGGGAGATTGCTAGACTATCAAAACATATAAAACACAGGTATTTATTTCAAGAAAAGACATCCTAAAAAGCATTGTTTATTGCCATCTTTTCCTCACTACAATCATTCACTACTCACTACTGGATGTTGCAAATTTTTAGCACCAAGTTCAAATCCTTCGCACTTGTAAAAGAAAAGACAGCTGTAGAAGAATTTTGAAGATTCAGCGAATTTGCTTTTTTCTCGATTTGCTAAAGAAAAGTGAATGCAAACCACCTGTAACATAAGAAAATAAGAAAAGAGAGAACACTGGAATAAAATAAATAAATTTATCTATCATAGACAATAGAAATAAAATATGTTCTTCAAACAACAGAAGAAAAGAATGCACAATACAATAAATCCATAAATGTAGCAGAAAGAAAGATGATGAACCTAGGAAACGAAACGCTTAATAGTTGGAAGTAAAGAACAATGATTTAGATTGTTTGTTTTTTAACATTGATTTAGATCAACATAATCAGGAATTTTCGCCTCAGTTTTTATCATTTGGATGGCCAAGAAGCAGAGTTGGAATTTTGGTATAAAATCAGCAAGGTAACAAACAAAAAGGTAAATTAATTACGAAAAGAAACTGCCGGTTCTCAAATAGAATAAAAGCCTGATCCTTTCTTTACGGTGATCTAAAAGGCTCCGCTAAAGAACATCCTCGAGGGAAATTAAATGCAGATCGACTTGTAATTCATTCAGGTTTTGCAAATTTTTAAGTCATGCCAAGAAGTTAGGCGGTTACAATCATTCCTCACCATATAATGTTGATGCACTTTTTTTTTGGAAAAACCCTGAGTGAATCCATTTGATTATTCTTTATCAAGTCAGGCGTATTATTAAGATATTCTGAAGCAAGCGTCACAACCATTGTTAAGATTATCACGAGTTACAATACATACTGCGTCATGTATTACCACTTGTTTATAGTAAGAGCAATTTATAAAATAACTTCATGATAGAATGTTGAATGGAATTTGTAATAAAAATAATGTATCCAGCAGCTGACCCTTAGATTTTCTCTTCCTAGAAGCTTCTTACAGCTCACTGTCCGGTGATGGACAGTGTTGTCTGTAACGAGAGAACACTGTCCGGAGGCCGGCAGTGCACTGAAAAAAGCTCCGAGCGCTAATAACCTCAGCTGTTGATGCGCTAAAAAAAAAAAAAAAAAATGTATTTAAATCCTTAGGTGTAAAAAAAAAATTCAACATTTTTAAATTGCATAATTTCATCACATCATGACATCTAAAGCGAATTAAATTATAAATAATAAAACATTTTTTATTTCCATTAAAATTAAATAAATGATTGAAGGCTAGTTTTATTACTAAAATTTAATACCAAATAAAGAAAGATAATTGGCTTACATTATCGGCTCATCTATGCAAAGATTGCCTAATTTCTGAACGGATTAGGATTTTCATCTGAAAGAGGCATGTTTGCGTATTTAAACCTAATTTTAAAGTATCGAGATTTTGCTTGAAATTTTGTCCCCTCCTTAAAAACAATTAGTTCTTTCTTTAAGAACCAATATTAATTTCTATGTACTTTTTTAAATACGTGAACAATTTTATGATTAAGAATTCCTGTTATCTGATAAATGTCTGCAGTAGCATTTAATCCCAGCCTTGAATGCGCTTCGAAGAAACAACTCATAATAATACTGAAAAATAGTTTCCCAAACAATAAATAATCCTTTGCTTTTGTAGGAAAAAAAAACTTAAATAAACGGACTTCCATATCTCTCTGCAACTTGAACCTTTAAAAATGTTCATGATGTGCAAATACTTAATGTGCTAATTGTAAAACATACGAGGATAAAGTTCCAGGAAAAAAAAAACACTACAGCTTTTATCGGTAGTTTGGAATGAAATTCAGTTTCTATAGTAACAAACTAACTAGGATTAAGGGTAGTACAAAAATTAAAAAAAAAAAAAAAAAAAAAAAAAAAACATGCTGTGAACTTTTTATTAGCTATATCGAAAATTTTAAATATTTTTTCGTTAATAACATGGCCACATCTATACGTGAATCTTGTAAAAGCTGCCGAAAGAGACTTGACTCTGCATTATTGGTAAAGTTTTTAAATACTTCTTAAATTCCTCAATTGAAAGCTATCTTCAATATTCTCATATTGAAAATTCAGCATGTTATTGCAAGCGAGCTCTCTATTCAGATTTACTATATATAAGAAATTATTATAGATTGAAACTAAACACGCTGGAACTTGATTATATTCTCAAATAATGTTATTTTTAAATAATGTATTGATTTAGCTTTGAAAACTTTTTTGTTGAGACGCTCTTCAACCGTATCACTTTATTATGTTTATGTATACATTGCTGAGAAAACAGATATTAAAACAAATTATGTTAAAAACAAAATTAATTACTAAGCTAGGAGAAACTCGTGTAAGTGATTATGCCAGATTTTATTTTTAAAACTATTTCCTTTCATAAGGTGAATTCCTTTCTGAAGATTATATTCTGGACGTGCCCCTTTTAAACATTCTATAAAGAATTTTTTTTTAGACAGCGATATCTTTCTAATTTTTTTGACAACACATATAAATTTTATTTTCTTAAAAACACATTACAGACAGATTTCAAGTCAATGCATCAATGTTGCTATAAAAGAAAAAAATAATTTCAGGACTTCTTTAAACATGCCTGGATGAGCGGTAAGCGCAGAAAGTTTGACATAGTTAAAGAGATTGGACCACTGAATAGAGACTTTGGTACAGTGGATGCAACCTTAATGGGCTTAGCTTCATGTCTTTCATATTTCTTTTATACAAGCGTCATAGAAGAGATTCGCAATTTTGGGCCGCTTATGTGTGCAGCATTTATCATAGGAAGCATTATATCTACATTGACAGGTTGATGCATTTTAATTTTTGTAAAACAGTAGAAGTAAAAGTAAAAGCCTTTTACTGTAATTAACATTTATTAAAAAAATATTTTGCAGTATTGTGTTTTGCGGAACTAACGGCCAAAGCACCGGTGATGGGCAGCACCTACCACTATGCTTATCGCTATATCGGAGAATTTGCAGGCTTTATGGTCGGCTGGTCTGGCATGTTTTCTCTTTTCATTAGTAAGCTCGTTTTTTATTCTTATTTAATTTTTTTAAATAAATTATAATAATTTCTGTAAATCGTAAGTTTAATTAGTTTTGGAGAGGGATAAACGATATTCTTCCCTCTAGTGTCGCTTCATAGTAGTTTACTAAATTACAATGTGAGGACAGTCCAATATTTTTTGAAATTACGAATTAGAACTTCGGGCACTGAAGTAACAAAAAAACCCAAGGAGTGCTGATTCCAGATCGTTTTTAACACTAGATTGCCAAAAGAAGTCATTTTGACTGCTTTTTAATTTCAGTTTGAAAAAAAATTATATTTGAAATGATAAAATTTCTTAGAATTTTCTGACTTTTTATACATGATATAAATGCATTTATTAAAAGTTGCATTTACCTCCCCCCTCTCTTTATTTCTGATATATGTGGTGTTATACCTATATTGCCCAAAAGCAGTAATTTTGACTGTTTAGGAAATTTGACATAATTAAATTACTTTTATTATTAAATTCAGTAAATTTCTCATATGACCAGTCCGGCCCTGTATTGAAATAATATTTTTCATTTTTTTCAATGCCCGTTACATGATAAATTGTAGATTTCAACATGCACTACATAAGTTGCAGTTACTCTGTAAGCCAAAAGTAGTTGTTATTCTTATCTCTATGCAGTGATTTTTGTTCTACCAAGGTATCTACAATTGTTTATGTTATATCATTTGCGCCCTAAATTCATAAAAGCAAAGTCGAATAAAAGTGATTTATTTATAAAAAAAAAAAGCTAACGAACATAAGTGAATTCTGGTCTCTCTAGAAGATTGCTCCGATACAGAATCAAACGCAATAAGTTCTGAACTATCATCTGAAGATGAAACGGTTTACATTCAAAGTGAAGCATCTGAAACTGAAGATAGCGATGAAGAATCGACCACAAATGATGAAAATGAAAATGTCATCAATATGCCCAGAAAAAGGTGTAGCATGCGAATTATTTCAGACATTGATGAAGAAACTGAAAACACCTTTCAGGAGATCGAAAGTGCTGCTGATTACCATCTGATGCTGTTGTCTGCTGATACTGTGTGATCCAAATTTGAAGAAGGAGGTATTCCTGAAAGATTACCATCTACTAATAATAATTTTCAAGGATGTGTAAGGGCTAACAAGCTACTCAAAAAGAAATATTATGGCAGATAATGTTACCAGCGCATTTTCGTGGATAGTAGATAACCATATTATGAAGCATATAAGAATGTGCCCAGAAGAAGAAGGTCACCGAATTTTGATGAATGATTGGACATCATTACCGGAAATGCGTGTATTTATTGGGATTTTGTATGCTCGTGGAGCTTGCGAGGCAAAAAATGGGATCCTATACAAAGAAAATACAAATACCACGAAAAGTGTTCTTGTTCCAATTGGCAGAACAGCTTTCCACTGTATATAGAAATGCATGGCAAAACATTTTACCAGAACCTGAGGACCCACAAAGGCCAGCTGCAACATCATCAACTGCAATCCATCCTAAAAACGCAAAATTTGTCAAATATAACTTTGCCACAGTAAAGAAACAAATATTTGTGAAAAATGTAAAAAGTATGTTTGCGTAAAATGTACGCAAGAAAAAATGTCCACTTGTATTTGCAAAAATGCACAAACTAAAAATGCATAGAATACTTTTCTTTTTTTTCCCAATTGAAGTAAATTTACTTTAATGTTTAATATTTACTAAAAACATGTTTTATAACTGTAAATAATATAAAAGAATATTTAAAATCAATTTTAAATAAATTTCTTTGCGCCATAGTTATTCTTTCACAAAGCAGTCATTTTGACTGCTTTTGGGCAATATAGGTATATACTAAGTTCCAGTCTTTCTAGTGTTAAAATATTCGGAGTTCCATAAAAATAATTTTAATTCCCATAAATATCAATTTCCAAAATTTATAAGAAGTCATCGCATTTTGTCTTGTTTTACACGAAAAATGCCATAGGATGACATTTTTCAAAGGAACAACATTTAAATTAAATATACTATATGCTAAGATACATTATATATATACATATATATATATATATATATAAATATATATATATATATAATGCATCCACTGAAAGAGAAGATATAGGCTTGACGCAACGCTCGACCACATGTTTGCCACATCTTTCTACTACAAGAACATGTTTGGGATATGATGGGTCGGCTCTCTGTCAGCTAAGAACTAAATAAAAGGGTCTGCGATGTCATAAACTTTAGCAAGCCTGGAATGAGACGTACCTACAAGAGGCATCGATCACCTCATTCGTATCACGACCCGTAAATAGAAAATGTATAGTTAATCATACTGAAGTAATGCCTAAAATTTCTTCCTTGTTGCAGCTCCCTCCGAAATAATTTGCAACTAACATTAATGAAAGTTTCAGGAATATAACATTACTCGTTCTTGTTATTTACTACATTTCCATTAGTCTTAAATATTTTTAAATTTTGTATGTTATTCTATCTTCTTTTTTATAGAATGTTCAGCAATGACCAGAGGATGTAGCAGACTACTGGATGTTTTGTTTTTTGATAACACAATATCTAAGTTGGAACAAAAACACTTAGAGTTGCCGAAAATCGCACCTTGTGTCCGTCGGTTTCCAGATATGATTACATTTCTAATTGCTACTGCATTTTCCGGTACTTTATTTATTTTTTCAATTACCACTATTTAGAAGTACTGTAATCTTGTAAAAGTTCCATTCCAAGTTTTTAAAAGTGGTTTTTAGAAAATAGTCTGGTAGAGGTAAAAAAAAAGTACCTCAAAAACGAAAGAGGGCTGAAACTACTTACTGGATTTGAGTTCCCGGAATCTTAGTAGTTTTTATTCACTACTAGGATGATCAAATCCTTAGTCCGATCCTTGACATATTCTTCCACCTCGTCCAACCATTTTTTTTTAAGCAACTAACTTTTCTTTTCCTTCTTGTTCACTAAAAAATACAAGTAAAATTATATACATTATAAGTCCATTCGTTATAAATTGCAAACCATCCAGTCTATTATTTTGTTTAATTTCCGCAGCTAATTGACTATGTATTCTTCAAGCCTAATTATTCCTTTTATTTATATCCTTATCAAACCCTTCCTATTTCATTTTTTCCAGATTAGAACCGAATTTTAATTCCCTAAATAATCATCAGGAACGATTTAAATCTTAATGGGAACTTACGCACTTTAGAGCGTTGGCGTTCATTACCTGTAAAATTATGATTCAACTCTAGGAAGCTGAATATAATCTTTCTGCCATACGATTAAACATCCTTATCCCAGACTTACTGAAGTTAATTTACCATCTCGGTTTGGAATTCTAGTGTTATATATTTACATTTGGATTAATGTTTCTAATAATATGCAGGAACCGTGTCAGCTAAGCCAAAGGAGTCTAAAATTGCCAACAATTTCGTGACCGTAATAAATATATGCGCTTTAACTACAATGATTATACTATTCTGTGGACAGACCAAAATTAACAAATTGGGACTGGATTCAAACATTGCCCTCGATGAACCAATGTCAATTTTTCCAGCTATAACTATTGCTTTGAGCTATCTGAATGGAATTGAAAGCATTGCATTACTTGGTGAGAGAATAAAGAAAAAGGTTTTAAATATTTAGTTCACTAAATTGTTTAACAATGAAATTTCATATTCTTAAAATATTTTGCAGGCGATGAGTTAAAAGAGGCGCATATTGCATTGCCAAAAAGCTTCTTTTTTTCTCTGGCTACGTGCTGTTTTTACTATATTGGACTGACCTTACTGTTCTCTATGGTAATGTCCGACTATGTTGCTGATGTAAGTAGTAGTAGCAGCTTGATGGAAGTTATTCTTTTGAAGTTATAAGTTATGGCCCCTTGTTCACATCCACTCAAGCACAATCCATTTAGGAACTTTTCTTTAGCAGAAGAAAATAATCTGGATCGGCTCTACAATCACTGAATAAAAAATAAATGAGTTCACCCTCATATCTACATATTTATATAATATGATATTTACACATGTAACTGTCTGAAAATGAAGTAAGCAAATTTGATTGTATGGAAGAAATCTTGGATTGAAGCACCTTTTAGTTACCGATAAAGTTTTAAATTATAACTTAATATTTTCTTATAAATTTATATTAGCAATCTGTGCAATACAATTTGTGAATTACTGAAGTACTTGCGTTATTCTCTTGAGGGGAAAAACTATCTCTGCATGGATTTACATTCTTGTAGGATAACAGGCTGTTAGACTCGGAGGAGGTCCATGAGAAAGAATCGTATACAGCGAATTGGTGAGTCTTCTAGAAGGGTAGTAATGGCGAGATTTTGTAACAGAGGAATACCGCAATGAAAAAGAATTATGCAGTTTTTTTTTTTGGTAGTTGAGTTCTAAATTTCGGTTAGGTAAGAAACGTTGAGATCTTTATGGAGCTTAGAATTGGATAATATAGCATGGATCCTTTATTTATTTGATAGTTATTGTTTAGTAAAATACCAAGTCATCTATAAGTCGTACAGGTTTGCAAATATTATTGTAGATCTGACGTTGTCTTTCGTAGATAATTTTGATCGTCTGCCTATAAGACAGTTGCTTATCTAAAATATTTAATAATTATTTTATCTAATGACTAATTTTTATGAGGATGGGCCACTTTATTAAGAGAAAAGAAGCATAGATGAATTAAGCGGTCAGCAGTTGCAATGAAAAAGGTGTAATGATGTTAGGTAATGGCCTTTTTTTTGGTTCACTACGTTTTGGGAACCGAAATTTAGAATTTAACCACCAAAAAAAACTGCATAATTCATTTTCATTGCGGTATTCCTCTGTTACAAAATCTCGCCATTACTACCCTTCTAGAAGACTCACCAATTCGCTTTATACGATTCTTTCTCATGGACCTACTCCGAGTCTAACAGCCTGTTATCCTTTAAATCCATGCAGAGATTAGTATTTCATTAGCAGATGAAAATTGTATTCGTATACATCCGGATTCTCTGACAACGTCGAATATTCTTACTTTTGTAATTTAAGGCCAAACTAATTTTGAACAAGACATATAGATAATAATTCCGTACATTACAACGAGAATATAATTTATATATGCGGTTTGTATGTATGATCATACATAAATCCTTTTACAGGTGAATATAAACTCATGGATATCACTTCTAGATAAATTAAATCTAACCGAAGTGTCTTGGATTATAAAAATTGGATCGATGTGTGCTTTTTATGGTGGGTAAGTACTTCAAGTTGATAGTTTATTTGTTTAATCTAATGCTTGGGTAAGTAGCCTGCAAATAATTATGTAATGTACAAATATATCATATTTAGCTTCCAACTAATCTAAAAAGAAAAAAAAAGTAATAAGTATATATAATAAAAAAAAGAAAGTAAAGAAAAGCTGCTTAACTATATTACGCTGCAAGTTAAAAAGCGTGGTGATATAAATAACGCTAAAATGTATGGTCAACTTATATTAGGGATTAAGTCCTATAAGAAGTCTTCGTCAATATTGAAGACGTCGAAATATCAATAAGAAAACAAATAATTCAAAATAGTAACCAATTAAAACTCAATAATTAAATAAATAAATAGATTAAAAAACAAAAGAGGTATGTACAGTTAATTGTGACTGATTCATTAATCAAGAAGGAAGAAAGAACATTGCCCAAACTTGAGACATTTTATTCTCATTCTCAAATATTTAACCACCAACCGTGAATTGATATAATTTCTTTCCCACTTTACATTGGTAACTTGATATCTTCAAGTCAAGGAGCCTTCTTAAAAGATAATGGCTGACCTTTTTGCAGAATCTCTATGTTTTGTCTCATTTGGCCAGACTTCTTTGGACGTAATCTATAAAATTCTCTCAGCTGCTATTAGTCTATTAATGAAAGACTTTTCTTATGTCTCTCCAATATATAGCCATAGTTCTAAAGACTAATCAGGAAAACAAATCGCAAAATTAAATAACCTGAGGAACTCCTTTCTGGACAGAAAAATAGCCTAGGAGGCGTTAATTCCTTTTCTCAACGTTTTTCTTAATATCAAACAAGAAAACAGCCATAACTCCACTCAATCTACAGAGAGGCCTCTCAAACGTTCTTATAATTATTACCTTAGTTGCTTTGAGAGACACTTTAGACTTTAAATTTTACATCAGGCAATGTTTTTACAAAGTCTTATGATAAATTCTATGGTTGTTTACAGTAGAAAGAGTCACTCTTGAAATAGATCTATTCTTTCATTATAAGCAATGTTGAACGTCATAGAACGGTTAGCTCTAAGAGGCTCCTAGGAAGAGAAAACAAACCGAGGACAGGTAGCTAGATTCGACCCAGGTTTTTCACTACCTGCAAACCACACTATCACGGAAATGAAAAGAAAAAAAAGATAGAGTCGCAGTTACACACCAGGAGAGTGTTTTGCCCAAAGAAATTTAAATAAATGGATTGAATTAAGAGATTCAATTTTTTCTTGCTATTAAAGAACCTTCCTATTTTGTTCAGAAATTATGCTCTTTTTCTATTGAACTTTAATTTTTTTTGAAAAGTCGTCGAGTTTACAAATTCATTAAAAGTATTATATTTTAAAACTAATTACTTCAGCTTTCAGGCAAGTCATTACAAGCGTGTTCTGTATATGGCGGTCTGTCTAATAATTACTACCACATTATCCAAAATAACAGATTTCATCAGCTTGCAGGAATAAGGATTAACGATTGAACACTTATTCATGTTCTGTCCCAAATCCATGAATAAAGGGAGTGTTGACAAAATGCATATAGTGTGAAAAATAAGCCAAAATTGGCCTTGAATACAAATAAACTTAAATCAATTTTGAATTTATTTAAAAAAATATTTATATTATAAGTAGATAACTAATGAAATCTATTAATTGAAAAATATTTCAGAATATTTACGCATTTATTTTGGTTAACAAGATTAGTGCATGCAATGGCAAGAGATGGCCTATTATTTCATGTATTTTCTAAAATAGCTCACACTTCGGGCGTTCCTGTAACTACTGCTTTCACTGGTGGACTCTTAACAGGTAATTTTTCAGTTTAGCATCTATCATATCGAGATCTTTTCTGTATCTTGCTCTTCTTTCTCAATAATGTTAAATTTTATATCAGGCAATTTTTGACGGAGTGAATAAGATAGCAGTTCGTTGGCAAAAGCTTTGTTACTGACGCTCCAGTCTTAATCTACGAACAAATTTGTAGTTACTAGTAGAAAGATTCTTAATATAACTTCAAAAATGAATTGAATGCTAGTTGCTTTGGTTCATTACAATTAAGTTTAGAGAGAGAACCGTGTGCTCTCTCATATTACAATCAATTTTTATAAAAAGAACATGAAGTAAAAAAATTAATAAATAAATAATTAAAAAAATAATGATTAGAATTGGCATTATTCTTCCACTCTTCAGGATTAATGTATCAGTCATCAAAAACAATGTAAATTATAAATTAATATTAGTAGTAAAACCGTATTTAAACAGCGATTTCAAATTTCATTTCTAATTCACCAGGAGTGTTCACTACATTCTTTCGAACGCATTGTATGATACAGACTGAAGTATTTTGTGCACTCTTAATGAATGTAACGGCACCAATTTGTTTACTAATTTCTAGGTAAGTTTTTACAATTTTCTTTTTTTAAAAAGTTTCAAACTATTTTATAGAAAATATCAAATATCTTGTTTATCAACTATAGATACAGTGATGGTACTGGCGGTGAAGAAATCTATGTTGGACACAGATTAATCTTTATAAATCATCCGCAAGTTGATAATCCTACAGTAGTAACCGAACAAATTTCTATTGTCTTAATATCAGTAATTAGTAAATATATTCATTTATTACTAACTAATAATATCAACTATAAATTTAAAAATTGCATTGTAACCAAAATACTCATAAGGCTAATGAAAAACTTTAATTTCCGAACAAATTTCTGGTTTTTAAAATTTAAATGAATAAATCCAATGCTAATAATTATACAATACTCAGTGCAGCGTGAAATTATCATTTTTCATGAGGCAATACATAAAATTACTCGATTTTGTTTTTGCCTTTTCAAAAGTTTGTTATTTTATGAATTCTTGGTCTAAAATTTACTTATTTTGACTTTGCAATCAAATGTTCATATATATATATATCAGTTAGTTCATGATTATCTGCACAGATAGCAGGGGCGAATTAAAACTGTCCGGTAGGACAGTTGTATAAGGGTTGACCATCAAAAACTGCACGAAAAAGCGTAACGTTGAAAAACACCCAACTTTGACAATTTTTTTCTCTTTTTCTATAAAAGATAAAATTCCCAAATTTTCTTTAAATCTTACTCCAAACCATCCTTTATAACTGTAATTTTTTTGCAACAACCCAGATCTAATAGGTTCCGAGAAAAAAGTTGCCGAAAATGACCAAAAACCGCTTTTTCAAAAAATGTTCTTGTTCTTGTTGTTGTTCTTGTTCTTGTTACCTTTTTTGTAAACAACGTAGCGCCTAAATGCGTGAACCGATTTTCATGAATGAGGTGTCATTCGATTGGGAATTTTATGTACATGTGCCTTTTGGGGGTCTCGGCCCTGTACATCGAATGGGAGAGGAGTTAGCCCCCTTTATGTAAGGCCCCCTCCAAAATTATTATTACTAATTACTCTGTAAATCTTGGCCCGATTTTGATAAAATTTGGTAGGATGATAGGGTTAGGGCTCCCCTACCTAACAATAAAGCGACGATCTGCTCTTACACTTGTTAAGGGGAAGTATAGCAATCGTTTCAAATTATCGACACGTGAACCGATTTTCATGAATGAAGTGTCATTCGAATCGAAATTTTGTACAGATTTGTACTTTAAAAGTCTCGACGCTATGCCTCATAAGGAGGAGAGTTCGCCCCACCCAAATAAGGCCCTTTCTAAAACTATTATTACCAATATTTCTACAAAGCTTAGTCCGATTTTGATAAAATTTAGCACGAAGAAGTGATTAAAGCTCCTCTACGTGGCTGTGAAGTGCCATCAAGCTCTTACACCTACTAAGAGGAAGTACTGCAATCGTTAAAATTATCAATGAGTGAACCGATTTACATCAATGAATTGTCGTTCAATTCAAAATCTTTGCCTTTTAGGCAGAAGTACTGTAATCGCAGTTTATTTTTCTTGCTCCTCTTAAAAGGAAGTACTGAAATCGCAGTTTAATTTTTGTTATTTACGTACAAATACCTTCCTATTTTATTCAAAACGCTTTCTCAAAAAAATGGTTATTGAGGATGGTTTGGTGACCGCAACTATAACCATTCTTTAAAAAGATCTCTCCAGTGGTAGTTACGGTTCCGATTTAACACCTTATCAGGTTATAATGATAGAATAGCTTATTCCAAATTTTAAAAAAATCTGTAAAGCAGACGTAACTTTGCTAATAGACAAAAAGGAAAATCTATCCAAAAGGTACAAAAATCTCCTTAACAAAAACTTACAGTTTAAAAAGTTAAGTATAAGGGTTGATTAAACGCCAAAAGGTACACAAATCAGCAAGTACCCAACATTTCATTAATACTTCATTGATATTATTTAAGTAATTTTACCGCATTAATTTTCATTAATATTTTTTAAGAATTTATTAGATGTCACATACCCTTATGCTGGCCAGTTCATTCATAATAGTTATAATTGTGATAAAATGTATATTATATCTTCGTATAAATAGGTACTTTATTTTAACTCTATTCCAAATTATTCTTCTGGTTTCTCTTTAATGTGCCCTTTATTCTAAGATGTCACATATACATGCATGTTAAATTAGAAAAAGAAAATTTAGAGTCGGCTACTGTTTAAATTTGAATCACGGAGGATTTAAAACAATATTTCAGTCTTGAATTCGTCTTACCGAAATATTCGTGAGGACAAATAACACACAGTTTATTAACTGTTATTACAAGTAGATTATTCAACATTATTTATTCATTTCTCAATTGTAATTTAATTTAGTTCCCCTAATTTTACTTATGGTAAAATACTGGAATAATTAGTTGTCCTAAAAATATGCATATCTTATTTATTTTATATTACATATACACAACATTGTGGGAAGAACACCTAGATGGAGAATGTAATTGAAGAAAACTATATTATTTACGATAAAGCCAGATTGACTACTACATAAAATAACAATTGCTTTAATCGAAGAATGAACTTAAACCGACGATTTTTATTTAAAAATAAAAATAAATAAATAAAATCATTGATGTACGATATGTTGGTGTAAGCAATTTTTAAAAAAGTTAATGAATTTTTTAGCCTCATATTTTTTTATTTTTTATAACGTTTTCTTTTTCACCTGTAATCAATAGTTTGATTATTATAGATAAATAGATATTACAGTCAATCTAAGTTATTTAACCATTTGGTGTGCTACTTGAACAAATATTTTGTAGATGAAAATGGCCAGCATAAGGGTATGTGACTTCTAATAAATTCTTAAAAAATATTAATGAAAATTAATGCGGTAAAATTACTTAAATAATATCAATGAAGTATTAATGAAATGTTGGGTACTTGCTGATTTGTGTACCTTTTGGCGTTTAATCAACCCTTATACTTAACTTTTTAAACTGTAATTCTCTACCTTTACTTCATTTAAAACATATTTTACGTGTTGTGGGCGGGGGCTACTAGCAAACATACTTCGACTATAAATAGATTATATTAAACATTAAATAAAATCCAAGACCTAGAATGGTAATTGAACCCATAAACACAAATACTTCTTTGCTTTGCTAGCCTCGCCTCTTACCAGCTCACCTACCGAGGAACCTATACAATAAATTATGTTTGTATGGAAACCCTAGATTTAAAACGAAAGATTGCAAATAAAATATGGCAAATATAAGTATATCCATAACTTTATTGATCCACAATAGCACGAAAGTTTTTAATTTCTGACCGGTTACGAATTTTCTCACTTTCAACAGTAATAAATAACACATTGGTAACTCTACAAGTGTTTTCCTTCTTAGAAGAAACATTGACACTTAGAAGTCAAACTAGATCTTTTATGGCACAGAGTGGTACTTAACAGCCACTTCACAACTAAGATCACTTCACCCCTCCACCCACAAAAGAAAAACATTCTAAATCCCAATAGGTACGATTATCCTAATTGCAACAGTTGCACAACTCTGAAGCCTTGAAAGAACTGAGGATCTCAGCTTTCTTTCACGTTAACCTGAAATAATTGGGCACCTAGATCTCGTGAATCAAAAATTTCAGTGAATATATATTTTAAAACACTGAAAAGCTTCAATATTCCTTTTTTTAAACTCGGCTTGAGAAGCTTACCTTCTTTGATTATTCTCTAATCTCTTGTAGGTTCTTTTCTACCAATCCAACTCATCTACTTGCTAAATGCAAAAGGCTGTCTTTAGATTTCCCTCTGGTATGTTTCGCTTCCCATCCAAACAAATTTTACCAAAATCAGAGGTTTGAAACAATAAAATTAATCACAAATGATTGTTGATTTAGCACTTCTTAAACTCAGTAATAATCCTGAAAAAATAGCACTAACTTATCATAATACCTAGTTTTAAGTAAAATTTATTATTTATAATTACCAAGTTTAAGTTAAAGAACTTGCATTGTACGTGTTTCATACTGAATTCTTCAAATTACTTTATTATAATTTTAAGTTATTTCAACATTTACATAATCAAAATTATTTTCATCAAGTATTGAGAATAATGAATTTTTTGCCTGATAACTAAGCACTGCTGGCCACTATTGGGTTTTGTTTTACTTCCTTAATAATTCTTCTATAATCACGAAAAAAGAAAGCAATTAATTAAAGATAAATACTAAAAAATAAT
The DNA here is from genome assembly GCF_049639745.1 of Rhodnius prolixus. Lineage (NCBI taxonomy): Eukaryota > Metazoa > Arthropoda > Insecta > Hemiptera > Reduviidae > Rhodnius > Rhodnius prolixus. The sequence continues at coordinate 10,689,782 of NW_027411582.1, forward strand.
AATAATAATAATAATGGTGAAATAGGCTAAGAGAGAGACTAAATAAGTAAAATATTTTTATTCATCAGCTATGATTAAATGCAGCATATTTATATTAAATGACAGGTTCGTCCTTGCCTTCCGAAATAAAAGACTATATCTCGAGGTCATAGCACTTTGCAATAATCACTTTCTCCTCTTACTTAATCATCACTTAACTGCTAGATCTGCAATTAATGTAAAAAAAAAAAATCTCATAACATGGATATTCCTTCATATGGACACTATATTGAGCAATACTTTCATCAATCTACAACCCTAAGGATTTAAGAATTTGTCTTTCTTTTAAAATAGGATTTTAAGACTATTTACGATTCTAAAAGAGGAAGTATTGCAAGCGGGCACCAATTTCAAATTATCTTTTTATAAGATAATTTAAACTTTTTCGAAATTATCAAATATTTGTTTTGGAAAGAAACGTGAGGAAATTTCATGTAATAAAAGTTTTTAAGATTCTATTTCTATTTTAATGATTAGAAGAATAATTTTTATTATAATAATTATAATTATAACCACAGATGAACAACGTTTGATTTATTAGTGCAATCACTCAAAGATGCACTCTAAAGAATGACGAAAATAATCCAAAATTAAAAATCGAGACCCGAATTCATTAATGGGGTTTTAAACACTGAATCATTTACGAAATTAGGCCTTATAGATCCCTTAGACTTACTTATTCTCTTCCTCTTCTACCTTGCAGTGTAGAGGAATAGATCCCTTAGAATAATCAAAATACTTTAGATTTAACATCTACATGCATCTATTGCTGTTCAAATAATCATTTGATAATTCGCAGAAATGTTCTCAAACGATTAATACATTTTCATAACAAAATATTTTGCTAGGTAAGTTGAAAAGTTTTCATCCTTTCAAAAAGATGGCGTTATACAATCAACGAAATTCTTGTTATGTAGGTATACCAAAATTAATTATTTCAATCAGAACAATTTGCCTTCCTATAAAGATACTTTGGCAAAGGAAATATTCTGAGATTTAAGAAGGCACAATTGGAATACACACTTTTGTTCACCACAAATAACACCCTTATTTTACTATTCCCAGATCTAATGAAATTCATCGCGTCTAAAGAAAACATTTGTTTTAAAAGTAACTGCACTTCAGAGATGTAATCTATTTCATTGGCAGGCTGAGAACTGTTCACCTTGCTGCTTACTTACTCATAAGAATACTTGTTAAATAATAATTCCGACTAAAATAAATAATTTTTTACAGCAGTAAGTTTAGCTCTCATCTCACACATAGGAATGAGATTCACTGACGAAAAAGAGAATACAAACTTAGCAAGAACATTGTTTATTTTTGTGTTGATAATATTTTTTATAGCACTTTATTGTTTGTGCAGGCAGCCACAACATAAAAGTCCATTCTATCAGGTAAAGTTTTTCTATAACAATTGTTTTTTATAAAACGATCATGGCAGCCTAACAATTGTTTGCCAGTAAACATTTTTGATTTTTGTTACTAGGTAAGTGGAAGTACTGAAAATCTGTTATCGAATTTTCACCAAAATATCATTAGGAAATGACGTGTATATTTATGAACACTAGCACCAAAAAAAAAGGTAGTAGGCCTCCAGTCTTGTAATTCAATTTTTGTCTGAAGTAGGCACGCGTTTACAATAGGTTGCCAAACTCTAATAACAAAACAGCGAGTTTTCATAAAGTATTGCAAGTATTGAAATATTCTTTTTCACTAAAATTTATTATTTGTAATGTTTTCTGGCTCAATTTGGTTTGACTTATTTCTTTAAAAAAATTCTATATTTGTCTATTGTCAAAGGCAAATTAGAAAAATCAGTCGTGGGATTTAGAGTATCAATTTTTTTTTTTTTTTATTAAGTACCGACTCTGAACGGTCTCTGTCAACGAAAAACAATTTTTGTGACAATAACCCTTAAAATCCATTAACTCTGCTTAAATTCTAGACTGGATTCCTAGATACAGCCACTACTCTTCACCAATAAGAATTGCTGGAAGTATAGAGAGTGGATTATGACAAACAAGAGGCGGCTTAAATCTGTTTAAATCTAGTGGGCAGGTATCCCAGACTAGAAACCTAATCCAAAAAACTCTCCTGTTATCTTTAGTGTATACCACAAAAAAGAAAGAAATTAAGAGATAAACTGGACCCAAGTGTCAATTCCGACTTTCCCTCCATCAAACCGTAATCTCGGATCTTATTTCTGTATAGCATCGTGTAAAAGAAGAAAAAAAACTTACATAGATTATTTTCCTTCACATTTTTCAAAACTTTTCTTATCATTACACCTTTACTCTTCTTACAAACGAACCTACAAACAAAAAAATATAACAGTTAAGCATTTTCTTTTTCATTAGTTCAGAAATTGAGAAGTTAAAAAAAGCATAATTTGATTTATCGTAACATTCCTTTCTAATTTCTAATGCCTTAAGTAAGAAAGTAATTGCAGCATTTAACTGTAACTAAAGTGATCCAAACATGAATGTAGAAAAAAAAATTATTGATTTTTAAGTATGCCCTTACGAACTGTATTTGAAATTTTAGCTTAAGTATCAAATATACTTTCAATATTTCAATCTTCGTAGGTGTTTTGTCTGTTTATCTACGCTAAAACTCTTATCGTAGGGACAAGTATTCCTCCAAGCGGAAATATATAGAATTCCACAATTTCAGCAATCAAAATTTCCACCCATCTCACACGGACTTCTCCTCATCTAAATTTCAGTAAAACGGTAGATACATTAATAATATAATTTTTTCTTCAACAGTACACTTTGCTAACTGAAATGTACAAGTATCATACTTTCTTAAATCTGTCTATCACACTTAACAGCACATTTACGCATGTAATGAATATAATAAAAGTAATACGCTGTTTTTGGTAAATGATCTTTTTAAAAGACCTTCACCTCATCTAGTAATTTACTGCAATGCACATTGTTCTTCACGCAAAATCAAGTTATTCCATTCTAGCAATAATTGAAGCACATTAAATCGGCACCACTACATATCAGACCGAGAGATTTATTATTTAAGACGAGAATGCCTTAAAATTGATTATTTCCACAAAAGTAGAACATAACTTTTATTACATTCCTTTCGTACGTAAATGTGATAGACCACTACATACAAAGAAATATGTACTATCATACAAAGAAAGTTTGATATATTTTAGAAGCACTGTAATGATGAAAAATTTACATTATAAACGACGTGAGAAACTGCCAGTCTTAAGATTTAGATAATATTACAGTAAGTGGTATCACTTTGAACAAAATAAGGCAAATGAGAAATAGGGGCATATGATAGTTTTTAAAGAAATTTTGGGAAGATTATTCGTATGTAAAATATCTAGAATAATATACATATAAAATCCTATTTAAAACTTTTTGCCTCATTATCTAGTGCCGTAGCAAGAGAGTATACATATATTTTAATTGTACGAGAAAAAATCGTTTTTCTTCAGTTTTTATAACGAAAAGTCGGAGAATCAGCCATCTGAAAATGGCTGATATCAAAATTCGAAAAAGAGTCACATTATAAGTTTATCAGAATTATAAATTAACCGTACATTAGTTATAACATTTAAATAAACGGCTGTTTGTTCACTGTTTAAGCTTTCTTGCACGGTTATGGGTCTACCAAAGTGGCACTGTAACGAGTAGAAATACATGTGGAAGGTTATACCCGTAGAGGATATAATCAGCTGATGGGCTCTGTTGACACAATCATGTTTTTTTTCTTCTTTTTTTTTTAGGGGTTGTAATAACTTTTAGGTCATATCTCCCGATGACCGAAAGCCATACTTCTCGGTCCATCCAATCTTCTTCTTTGAGTCCTCTAGCACCCAAGGTAGACTCTTAACTCGTCTATCCAGCGTCAAACTGGCGGCCCCTCTGGTAATTTTTTGTGGCCAACGACATTCTGAAATAAAATGAAATAGAATAAATTTTTAAGACGAAAATAGCGCTTAGGCGAAATCAAGACGGCAATAACGTTCACACAATTTCTTCGTTAACCCTTTAACTACTAAAGACGAGTATTGCCAATTAAAAAGTTTGCTGCACAAATTTGATGTTACTTTGGGAGTACATACTTGTATTAGCAACTACTTTCAACCATGAAATAAATAAAACGGCCTTAATGAAGATTGTCTGTCTGTCTTTGAATCCAGATATTAGAAAATTAGTACGAGGAAAGAGCTGGCACTTTTGGGGTAAAAAATAATAGTTTTAGTTTTATAAATACCTTAAATAAAATCAATGTTAAACAAAAGCAATTATATAGTTATTTAATTATCCTATTCATATTCCTGAATCCTAACTTCAGAATGCAAATGTAACAAAATTTGTAAATTTGATGTGGCCTGCGTGAATCTTGCCTGTTGCACCAAATGGCCCTTGTTTTAATTGAGTTTGAAACCCCTGTTCAACTCCATTTTTTGACTTTGAAATATTAATTTAAAAAACTGTTAAAGACCACGTATAGTCTTGTACGGTATAATTTTATAGTTAAAGACTTCAGGATAAAGTTTTAAAACAAAGAATAGCAAAGTATATTTTCTTCCAAAATAGATTAGGATTCACAAGAGCTACGACACTAAAATTACTACTGATTTATAAATAACGATATATCAATTACTTAATTTTGGTCTCAAATAAAACTTTTCTTGAATTTCGATCTAATAATTTTTTAATCAATTTTGACCTTTATAAATCACGCTTGAAAGTTATGTATAAATCAGACCGAGAAGGAGAACCACCAGAATAATTTTTTATTTTATTTTTATTAATGACCTTAATCAAAAGTCGATATTACTTTTTGATTTCCAAGATTTCTTGCACAAGATATTCCATTCGCCAAAAACAAAACCATAATTTAATTAACAAACTGTAGTTAAAATTTCATGATTGAAAAGAGGCTAACCGTAAAAAAAATTAAAGGTCTTTAGGATGCCATGTGAAATTTTAAATGGTAAAGGCTAATACGTACAATAAAAAAGCGCATTCCTTCAACAGTAGAAAATTAAAGGTCTATTCATTTTTAATAATAAGAAGCAATATTTCTTAAGACCTATGTAGTTACAAAAACTGAACAAAAATCTCAATGGCCTAAATACGTTTTCAAATCAAGTTGAAAACCGTATCTTAAAAATAAAAAGAAAGTAGAAAGGTAAATGTCGTTCTTTGAGTATTGTAAGCGTTCGGAGAGTGTGTGCGCGCTGTTTCTACTACCCGGAAGAATTAAAGTTTTTTACATGATCTTGAAGTCCATTTGCCTCTACGGTGTGCTCTTCAATTGCCCCACAACAGCTGGTTGTTTCTACTAACTGACACAATACCTTTGAGCCATATTCAACCAAACAGGATTAGTTAGATTTAACACCATAAGTATTATGGTATCAAATAGGGATCGACATCTTGCTGAACGATGATAGCTATACGAATTATTGAAAGTAAAATTAAACTTGAAAAATAGAAGTTATTTTTATGTGTTTTTAAAATGTAAGAGTACAGTTTTTCTTATATTTTTAATTCAAATCTATTTTTATTATGTTTTGTTTTAATTGAAATAAAGTGCGTTCGCAGATTCCTTGTGTGCCGATAATGCCATGTTTAAACATTTTATCAATTTTTATTATCCAAGAATATCTACTTTATAAAGTTTGGAAACTTTTACTTTCGTACGTTTTAATAGGTTTGTGTCGTCACTGTGTCCCTTTGAATTTATCTAGTTACAGTTCTTTCAAAATAACTAAAAAGTAAAATGACTACTTTTCTAGGCACAATATTTTACTTCAGTTATTCTATGCATAAGTCCACTGAAGATTACTTATATGGAAGAGGAAAATGGTACATTCTGAATAATCGTACAAGACTACCTCAACCGAAAGAATATGAACCATCAAAAATGGGTCCGACGCTGTATAAAAAAATTTTAAGGCACAGACTAAGGTAAAATTTCTTACAATATAATTTTATTAATACTGACTTTCCCAACAGCAGTTGTCCAATTGATTTTTAACTCAATTCTGAAATCCGTATAAAAATAAATTTATTTGTTTTCTTTGAAATAGGTAGGCCAATTATGTGAAAATAATGATGAGCTGCTTTGGTATTTTATAACAAAAGACAATTGATTAAACAATAAAAAGAAATGTCTTTCAGAAGATGAGCAATCTAGCTTAAACCTTTAAAGTCTATATTTTACTTTATGTAAAAAAAAAGAAAAGTTTTTTAATGTTTCAAATTGATTTCTGAAAAATAAAAACCTTCAATTAACATCATTCAAGTTTTGTTAATATGATTTATAATCGCCTCCATCAAAACATTATCAAGAATTTGTGATTAGAAATAAGCTAGGAGCATGTTTACTCGAACATACTAAGGAATCCCAGCATTCTAATCTAGATTAGACGCAATTACTGAACTATCTCTTAGAGGAATGAATACGGCCTCCGTTAAATCCACCTCTACGTCAACGACCAATTTTGGGCGAAAATTTTAACAGCGTGTCTTCACGGACTTTCTGTCATCGAACAGAAAATAGGCTCTGTCAATTAAGCTGTTATAACGTGCAGCGATTAGAAAAGAAAAATGTTCCTTACCAAAGAAGTGACGTTGGAAGACTCCAGGCTGCAATCATGATAGCTTAGCAAGAAGCAAAACTGACATTTTGGAGTAAGAATTTTATGGACAGCTTGTATTCTTTTTCAGCTCTTCAATGTTTCGTTAAGTAAAATTCATGATTGAAGAATCTGCAGTCACTACTAGTTTTCCACAAGCCTATTTCATGGAATCGAATAACGCAAGATTGATTGAAATACCACTTTAATTTTTAATTTCTTGTAAAACCTACACAACCATAAAATCTTATCACACAACAAAATACTGTCACAACCAACAACAACGAACAATACTGTCACATTCTTTAGAGATCTCAGATTAAAGGGGCTTTGACCAGGACAATTTCAGATTAAAACTCCTATTACCTTTAAAAGAGATAAATAAATAAATGAATACAAGAAAATATTGTTTGCCTCAAAAATGAATAATTAAATACCTTCAGTTGTTCTCGTTTATACAAAGCTGGCGCAATAAAGATTATTTTAAAACAGACGGATATATAATATTCACTTTTGGTACAAGTGTATATATTTTTTTCCCCCATTATTTATCACCTGTAAATATGAGCGTAACTTGCAACCCAATCTTCTCCAAATAAATTTTTATTTCTTTTGCTCTATATTTAACCTTTATATAACTAAAACAATTACTCTGCGAAAATCAAGACGAATTAAGATGCTGTTAATCTTTGTTTACTACTACAGTCATTAGATTAAAACCACATAAATAGAAGAGGAAAATTTATTTTTAGGTTTGTAGCATTTTAAAAGGGAATTTATTTTCCTTAATATAATTTTAACATCTGGTTGGCTAAAAAAAACCATGAATACACAGAAAAGCGATATTATCATGTTTTCAGGCTAAAAAAAAATCCTTTTATTTTCTGTTTCTGCTGTAAGATAGAAGGGGGAATATTAAAGACATCTTCAGAGAACATGGCATCCCTGCCTAATAACAGGAACACTTATAGCCCTAAAACACACATAGATAAAACAACTTATAATCACTCACACATTACACCTTAAGAGACACGCCTCCACCAATGAAAGCAAATACAATAAAAGTAAATCCAGTATTAAAAATAAGGCCATACTGAATAAAATACTACACAGGTTGCCTTTATTTGGGCAATAAATATTGGACTTTGCCCTGAGTTAATTAACCTGCCTTCAAACATCCATGGAGTCCAGTAGATACGCTAGTACAGTTGAAGCAATAGATGTAGAGGACCAGACTGAAAAGGACGTCAGAAGCGAATAATAGGATATAAACGTTTAAGTAACCACTTTGAAGGACAAATGAATCGACAATAATGTTTAAAATTAACAAAAATAAGTAATCAATAACTAAGAAGGTTAATAAAATGACCACCCTCAAGGCCAGACTAAATTCATTGATAATAGTTTACTTAGAAATAAACAATTTACACTAAATGAAGAACTTATTACTGAGAAATGTGTACATGAATTTTAGTGTCTAGTGTTGGTTGAAAAGCAAATGATAGTTGAGTAAAAATTCTGCATAAAATATGTTAAATGAGTAAATTTGAATTAAAAAAAAAAAAAGGTAAAACACGTTGAGATGAAGCAACAATTAAGCTAAATAATTATGAATACATTACTTGTCGGCACTACTTTACACACGAATTTAAAACATTTTGAATTTAGGCAGGCATCAAGTCTAGCAAACATACTTCACTCAAATTTCTCTCAAAAAACCATGAAATAAAATTAAAAGGCTTAGATAGGGAATAGAACCCAGTACAAAATACATCTTAGCTTTGCGGACCGTCGCCTCTGTTGTTGGTAAGAACCAAATGTCAAATGAACTAAAATATTTGGAATCTTGACAATAATTGTAAGAGAAAGTCGCAGTGGGTGTAAATGATTAACACTGTTTTGAGATTGTTAAATTTCTCTTTTCTTAAATTTTATAATGTCTGATATCAAATTCGCACATGTATTACCTACGTAGAAATAGGAAATATATAAAAATAACAATAATTGTTTTTATATCAGTTGAACACAATTAAATTTTGTAAATATAGCTTAACTCTCATTTGTAAGGGGTATTTCCACGAGGACAAATTAAATAAATAGTATTAATAATCAGTGTAATGATTTACAAGCTTCGATTGATAATAACAAAAGCAATAGGCATAAGAACTGTGGAGAGAGGAGTGCGCTACAAGTAATAGAGGGGGAAATAGGTAAATACAGGTAAGAGTTGATGTAGACATGAGTTTGTTGGTGCCCCAACCTAGTGGAGGGACGATACAGCCACAGTTCACGGTGCATTACATATAGTCAACATCAGCCAAACCTGTCAAGCAGTTCCACACTAGCCCGTGACTTGGCTTTCTTTACGTGTGTTAGTTTGTAGTGGCGTTTGTGGCACTGTTTTTTTTTTTCGTTTGGTTTAAAATTGACTATCTCTGGAGATAGTTGTTATTTTGCAGAAAATGGTATTCTCCTGTGTTAATGTAAAGGTAAGTCCAAATTTTTCATTTCTTATTTGATTAGTCAATATTTTGATTTTTTGCATTTAGACTTTTAAAGATTTATCGTTTCAAACCATCTGAATCACATAAATATTATAAACTGTCCTAGTTTATAGTCCATATCGTTAATAATGTACATAAAATACGACTATTATTCTCGCTATCCTTCCAATAATAGGACAGGGAAAACCACATATTCGTTACACCGGTGCTAACCTTCGAAATAATTATATAGGACTTCCTTATCGCTTAGTATTGTTGACTTCGCACTGTACAGTTTCCTCCGAAAGCCTTTCGAATATTATCAGAATGTTGCCAATCCTTTTAATTGAAGTCTGCTAATTCCTACAACATAGTATTAAAAAGTATTAAAGGTTTTTGTAACTCAATATTCTATTAAAGATACATTCTTCCAACTTTAATTTTTGCCAGTTTTAGTCTTTATTAATCGTTGAAAGATTTGAGTGTCAAATTTTTTTTAAAAAAAAATGAGTTTTCAACTGAAATACGTGTAATTTTGAGATCCAAGTTTGTGGCTTAAAGGTAAGTAATTGTCTGTTGTGCAAAACATAAAACCAAAAGAAGCATTCAAACTATATTGCTTTTTTTTTTAAAATTATATACTAGGGAAAATTCTTTTTTGAGTGGATATCCAAGGAAAACTATGTTTTGGTTCCCAGTAAGTGAAAATCCATTTTGTTGTAAAATATAACATCCATCTAAATTTGTGGAAGATTACGTTGATGTCAGTAGAATAAAATGTGTGTAAATGATTACATTACACCACATATTTTTTTTATTTGCTTCCGGTGATTTTTAGACTATGATCCATAATCAAAGGTGCTTCGTCACTTTTTGTAAAGAATTTAACTTCCACTTATGTTTCTGTCACACACCCAACTTGCTGATAAAATCATTATATGTTAATCATTATATAGCTTGCTTCACTGATTCAATAAATGCAATGTGCAGAAATAACTTTAAAGAGATAATTCAAAACTACATGTTCAGGATTTTTAAACATAAGATGTGCTATGATGGATAAATCTATCGATTTCTAGGAGTGTTTAATAAACTCTCTGGAGAAACAGGGGCTTTATTGACTCCGATGGTTACACAGCATAACAACAAATTGGTTGAGAGAAGAATTTGACAACTCTAAGCACACAGATATTACATTAAGATGTAAGGTTAGTTTTTGTGTGCAATTGATCCGGGATAGGACTGGCATTCCCACCCAAATGCATTCATTTGGGAACCCCTACAGTAATAATAATTGTCGACTTATACCTACTTGTATTTATCAATTTTTAGATATCAAAGGCTATTAAAACAGTTACTTTCAACTACAATTTATCAATATTGATATAAAAAATGCAAATTAAAGCAACATTTTTCACTATTTTTTATTAGTTAAGATTAGTGTATTAAAATAGTATAGTAAACAATTGTGATGAATAATCACCTAAATGAATAGCTCCTGTAAATCAGCTTTAGTAGTTCGCTTTTTTGGGATGACGTCCTTGAATTTAATAATGTTTTTTTTCATAATTTCCAGATTTTTTCTTTACTTTCCTGTAACCGGTCAGCATCCCAAGGTCAACAGCTGTTAGTTTTATTAAACCTAAAAGTAATAAAGCAGTCAAATCCAGATGAAATATTTAAATGATTTGCGTTTAATTAAAATTCCCAACGAATTTAGCCTTACGTGGAGTTATTTAATAATAATATTCAACTAATTATTAGAAATACAAAGTATTGATTCATCCCCAAGCGGCCGTAAAGTGACTTTTTCAAATTAATGATAGAACAATGTCTCGGAGAAACGTTATAAATCTTGTATATAAATAATAACTTTAGCCTTTAAAATAATAAATAATACCAACTGGGTGCTAATGGCGCACCTCATTTCATGAGCCAAAAAGAAAGTATTCAGTTGACTGATTTGATCTATAACAATGTAACTAATACCTTATGAAACTTTAAAGATGTGACTTGTTCGGATCCAATGCCACTGAATTTCCAAATGTTGGAATTTCATCAAAATTGTAAGCACGTTATGCAGTTTTGGTCTTGCTTCATCACGAAAGCGTCAGAGAACTGATGTTTTACATTACACCAACCACCTCTTAATGCTGAATATTTTTAATAACTTCACCCAAATTGAAAGTGGTATGCAAAGAGTATTTTAAAATCAAGGTCTACTAACACCATAGGTTTCTTCAGCTAACAGAAAAATAACATAAGAGTTAAAAGCTACAACACTGCAATTGAGAGCTAAAATCTCTTGTAAGTTAAGGATGTGGATTTACTGAGCAATCTTGGATCACATGGTTATGGCTGGATTGGGTCAAACCTGCATTTCTGGTTGGTACAAAAGATTTCTAATCAATTATTTAAATTATATAACCATTTCCTAGCTCAGATGTTGCAGAAAAATTAGTAAAGGTACGGGAAAATAATTTACAGGAATGTAAATCACAACCGATCATAAGTGATATTATAAAAAAATATTAATTTATCACTATCAATCATTGATTATTGTCACATGAAAAGTACTTACTTGTCTCATTACAGTTATTGAATTAAAGTTTACAATATACGATAACATTAAAAAATTGATATATCCTTACTTTTTCAAGTAGGAAAAAAACACTTGAAGTATAAACAAGGAGATCATTCAATGGCCATATTGTACATCACGTCTCATAAAAATGAAAATATTCGATATATATGAGTGATTAATGAATTAACTGTGGCAATATGCGAATCAATCATTGAATTATCTACTTATTTATTAATCATATATTTAAGCAGAACTCGTAAATTTTCCAACTTGCGACCAAAGTTAAGCTATTGAATTTAAATATGTTTCATTCCTAAAACCACTGGCTCTCTTAGAAATCTGAAGGTAACTTAGTTTTATTTTACGATTCTGAACATACTAATGGAACATGATAGGCAGAAAGGCAAACTCTTACCATTGTCCATTAAATTACATATTTTATCCAAATCAGTAACTGCAAACATTAATATTATTAGTAGATAGAAAAACTTCGAAGATCTCTGTTGGATTACATTCTAAGTAAGACCAATAATCCAAAGGAATAACCTACTTAAAATTCAAAATAATAAAACAAATATTGGGTTTAGTAATGAATGAGGTCTTGTTTACGTTTCGACTAAGAAGAGTGTCCTCATCAGTAGCTCTGCTATGATTCAAAGGCGTGGTTTACTACATGTGAAGATAATTGTTTCAACTATCTCAGCGGAAAGAAATATGTTGGAGAGAAGATTTGTATGAGGTGTTAAAATCTAAGCCGGATCCAACAATGCTATACAAAAATTAAGAAAATTATATATATAAATAAATAAATATATATAAAAGTTTAGGTAGAAACAATTACTATGAAATGAATGTCGGGTGAAATGAAAGAAAAAATGATGATAGTTTGGAAACTGTGTTATTAAGGATTACATCACTCTTAAGTCATAAATCAATAAGCTTGTGGTTAAATGTTTTTATGTTTTCAAAACTAACATTAAGAAACATACCTACGTATTTTCCTTGTTATTTTTTTGAACATATATAAATAAAGTCATGAATAAACTCATGTATTTTTATACTTCGATAAAGATAATATATTTGTCGAAAAATTGGCAATTAAAATATATTTTTTTAAAATTCAGAACTTTTTTGTGAAGCTAAAACTCAATAAATTAGAAAAATTGAAAAAAAAAATCCTTTTATGCAAATTCAATTTTTGTAATATCTACATTATAAACTGAACATTAAACCGAAAACAATTACATCCCTCTACGAATGCATACAATTTGAATTGAAGTTATAGACTTATTTTTGTATAATGAACGGGACTCAATTGATGCACACAACATACACTTGTCTAGAAAAAACTTTTTCGGACTCGGGGACCCAAAAATGGATGTTTGTGGTTAAATAAAAAGTTTAATTGGATCACAATACTATTTACTAAACTAAAATAAAGGAAAGTAAAATAAGTTAATATCGATGAAATTACTGGGCAAAGACAAACGTCTTTCTTTTTTGAACGATAAAAATTCATTTAAAAAAAAATGAATTTTAATTTATTACATTTTTTTAAATAATAATTTTGAAAATGTAGCTTTACTGTTCACGCATGACACTCGTGTTGTGTTTCGTAAAAATATGTACAAAAAAAAAATCGACGCTGGTAAACTGATTAGCTTTTTAATTTATATCAATAATAGTATGTAATTGAATTTTTTTTTTTTTTGTAATTTGATAACGACTTGGCTCGAAATTTTAAAACTCATTTAATGTATTAATTTGATGACTAAATTAAATACCATTTTGTAAATATATATATATTTAAGTCTTAATAGATTTTAATTGCTGTAAAATAAAATTTCACAAGAGTTTTTTCTTTCGTTCATCTTTTTTTTGATAAGGCACTTACAACTGTATCTTATCGTTTTATTTATTAATTAAGTGTTTTAAATCTGGTCGAAGAGTTTGCGAAAATTAATTTTTAAACTGATAACATTGACACGAACTGCAGTAGACAAAACAATGCATTTCTGAGTAATTTATACAAACCTACAAAAAGGATTTGTTTAGCTGGGGGACTAACTATCAGTCAGACTTCTAGTCTTTTTCTCTTATTGAACTTGTTCAATAATCAAACTGAAAACAAATTTTTTGATTCTTTAGTATCTCACAATTTTGTCTCCAGAAAAATCTTTTGAATAAAAATATGTCGCGTGGTTAACATTTCCAGCTTTTATGGAAACCTTTTTGAAGCTTTCTATTTAACCTTAACACCTTTACCAGGCCGACACCGGATTAGTAAATATGTCATTAAAAAAAATATTATTTACAGAACGAAATAGAGTTCGTTTAAATATATTAATGAGGGAAGGAATTGACTCAGTTAATAGCGCGGCGGCAGACTAGCAAGTTGGGAATCCTGAGTTCAAAATCCAAGCGTGCTGGCCATAGATTTCCTCTGTTTAATGTTGTCCATTTTTAATTAAAGTAGATACTTTATCCTAATCAGTTACTGCAAACATTAAGTTTAAGTTTGTACCACCATTAATTATTTTTTTTCTTAAGGGCAATCTTCCGTCTGCCTTAGGCGTATAGAGAAGTTTAGCGAGGAGCTAAATAGGCTCCTAGGTTTAGCTTCGGAAAGCCTTTCATAGTTCTTTTTCCGGTCAGAGAGACCTGGAAGCGTGGAATGCCAGTGTGTGGCGATTAATGGGGGATGGTAAACTGACAGCTCTAAGACTGAAGAAGGACTGGGAGCCGGGATTAATGAAGCCCTTTCGATTAATACGGAGATACTAACTATATGGTCTTTTAGACGGCGGTAGTAAATATCTTTATGCTGTTGAGGTTAGAAGAAGGGGAATAATTGACTATTTACGAGTAATAATATAATTTTTTCTGACATCTAGGCGACCTTGCAGGCAAATTAAGTTCCACGAGCTCCATTAAAGATGACTGACTTTAATACATATTGATTTTGTGATTTTTCGACAATAAACAAAGGAATAGGGAGGTTTCTTTAAATTATTGCAGATTAATTGAGTTTTGTCAATTATAACGAAACGTTTGTGACGAATGCGATTTAATTCAACCATTAGTTGATTATTTGGTGTTGGAAGTAATGCACACCTGAAGATAACTAAACTTTTCTTGGTCAGTAAGTGTGACCAGAACATTGTAGAAAGCTTATGTTAATTTTATGTTTTGATGCTGTTTTTGCTGCAGAAATGCAATGCTGCAAATGTCTATACCTAAAGCGATGTTTTAATATTGCGGAACGGTTCACGAAAAAGTATTTCATTAAACATTGCAAACCAAAAAAATAATAAGAAGAAAATAAAAATTAAATTGTACCACTAAATATGGATTCTGTTTTTGTTGATGAGAATAACGAACGTGAAGAATTAATTTTACAAAACATGTACCCAAGAAATCACCGGAAGCAAAACGATAGATACGGAAATGAATATGGCCAAATGACAACTACAGTATATAAATGTTGATTAAAAAAAAACTACGTGGTGAAACACACACGTTAAAATGAATGATGACCGCGCTTTGAATTCGCTATTGTTGTGTGTCGATGAATTGAAATGAACGTTCACCGTCATATCATTAAACACAGTAATCTGGTGTAAATACACATAAGACTTTCTTTTGTCCAGAGCTTTCTCAACGTTCTAATAAAAACATTTTATTCAACTCGAATTTAAAACTACGACCATTAATAATGCGTAATCCTTACTACCATTAAAAATGAAGTTTATTTCAGTAAATTTTACTGAAATAATTATTTAAATAACAGAATTATGTCTATCTAATGTAAATATGAAGTTAAGTAAAAAATTGTAGGATAACTTACTTGAAAATATTCGAAAAGTAATCAATCCCTCTTGTAATGACGAGGTATTCCCGGTTTGGCAATTTACTTTCGAACTCTTCATTTAAGCAACACATTTACCTCTTCTTAATATAAAACAGTTTATCAATCTCCTTCCTCCGGATGTACACTTATTCCTGAAAAAAGTTCCAAAAGTTTTAGATCTTCAGGAGTTGTTGATTAAAGTAAATAAACAAAGTAGAACAAAATCATTGGAGCAAAAAATCCATAATTTTTAAGTGCTACTTTCATTTGAGGAGGTGATTCAATCGCTAAGGTGCGATCGGTCAACTGAAATAAAGGGGTCCCCATTAAAAAACACACACACATGAATTCAACCCAAACATATATAAACAGTAATTTTAAAGTGGTACTTACGGTGACTCAATTTGGAATTTTATTTGGGAATTTTTTTCCGGCGTATCGACATCTATCGATGGCTTGGGTAATTAAACTCCAATTTATATTAGACCGGTTTTGAGTCCCTAAATTGTACTGAAATTGACTCATTAAATGGAAAGCTGCCCTAAACTTCACCCAAAAACTTACCCTTAAATAAATTTGTGGGAAATGATTCAAAAAATGTCCCAGATCTGCATACTACGAATACGCTATTATTAGCCCAAATTTTTTAAAACAAGCTGCAACAAAATGAACAATCTGTAGAATTCTACTTTACTTTCTCGTAAAAGAGAAGGAGAATTACTTATACAACTTGATTCATAATTTATTATACATTTTTATATTCCTTTCAATTATTAAAAAGGAAGCTGAAATTAATTTTTAAAAATGTAAATTATAGAAATACGTCTTAATGCTATTCAGTGGTAGGAGAGAATTTTTTACTATGCATTAAAAATATTCAAGGTTAAATTTTTTAAATTTTGCGAGCACTTTCTATTTTTTATATTCTCAAATTGTTTAGTATTTATTATTTAGCGTCAGTTGTTTGTTGTGAACCAACTAATTTCTTTAATAACATCTACACATTATAAATGTGGTTAAACTTAACGAGGCCTTTTTAGCCTCAAAATTTAACATATCTATTTACGTGTAATAAGATATTATTTATTTTTTCAAATGATTTTTATGCCTCCTATATTTTTTGTGAAAAAATCATGATAAATTATTAGTTAGATAGTTTATTAACAATTGCTGACCTCTTCAATATTTAAAATACAAACAAATATTAGGGATAAACATTTATAAATTTAAACTAAAGAAGGACTTGTTGACAAATATATCTGAATATGAAACAACAAATTGAACTCAAGGATTAAAATAGACCAAAAAAATTACAATGTTGTTAACCTTCAATGACGTACACGTATAGGGTAGGCAGTTTTGAGGAAATTTGAACTACGCAACACTAACTCTAAATCCGTAAAAAAAAAAACGATGTAAGAGAGCCAACAATAATAGTAAATTGACGTACAATCAGAACAAAATTACTAAACTCAAACTTATAAATTTTTTTCTGCCGTAGAATTACGCTTCTTTCATGTATTAAAACCCGAAAGTAATACTTCACCTTAGAGTACTCGAACTAATGGTTAATACTGAAAACTAAAATTAACAGAAACTTTCGACTTTTTTTAAATATTTATTTTAGTGATTAAATCATTGAGTGTTCAAACAAAGACTGTGTTTTTCAACTCAAACAATTGTTTATTCACTTATCTGTTAGGCTTAACTCATTCATTTTTAAAATTAAAAAAAAATTATAATCCTTATGCAAACAATTAAATACTTTTCGATTTCAGTAGCGAATGGTGATTAAAAGTCACCACATTTTTGGTCGTTTTACTTTGATGAGCATTAAAAAATAACACCATTTTATCCATCAAAGAACAATCCATTCTTATTATTCAACCGATCTTTGTACCAATAATTCAATACCTTTTAGGAACAGCAAGTGGCCACCTGTCTTACCTCCTCTTCTTTAGCAAAATGTTTACCCTGCAAAAAAAAAAAGTGAGCATTAGATCGAACTAAGTGGTACTTTGAAGGAACGTGGTCTGTGGGGATAAACTACAGCCTAAATATTTTTGAGGCAGGCTAATACTGAATAATTGAAATCTGGAGAGTACTGTTCGATTAGAACAGCTAGGAAAATTAAAAATTATGCTAAGTAGAGTTCAAAGCACATTTGAAACCAACTTGAAATGGATACTGAAGTACTACAAAAAATTCCAAGACATTCTTACATCCCATTACTTAAGAAAAAAATAAGTAAACATCTCATTTCAAACTTCTCCATATTTGTAAATTATACCATGTAGAAATTGGGACTTGAAGTAGAATAAAACTAAAAATATAACGAATAGCACAACACACTCCAACTACTTTTCAACAATTAATTTCGTGCAAAGTACCATCTATTTCCCAAAAATTTTAATTCGCATTAAAAAAGTGATTAAAAAAGTAGATAACACTACGTTCTCATATAGGTAATTATAACTAATTAAGGAAATATGTTGACTAATAAAACATATCACCTTCACGAGTTGGTAAAGAAAAATTGCGTAAATTTCCACTATTGTGAGAATTTAACTGATTATTTTGTTTTGTTTTTATATATTTGCTATATAATTTATTCTCTACTGACTGTTCAATATTCCTAATCTGATCTCCCAATTAATAAACAACCCCAAATCTATACGATTTTTTATCGTTATGATGTTTCCTAATTTATAATTTAGTTTAGATAAATATAGTGGAAAACTGTTTCAACGGTTATCATTGCTTTCTGTCTGCCCTTCTAAAACCTGTATTTACTCTTGTCTGCGAAAATTTGTCCGGGTAATAATTTTTTTTGGATGAGAAGTTGCCTTGTTAAGCTTATCCTTTTATTAGATCATTGAAGAAAAAGCAACGTGTTCCTACTATCTACTATTAAGTAAAATTTAACGCAAAGCTAATAATTTCTGATTTCAGAAGTAAGGAAAGAATTTTGTCTTCCTACAGCCCACTCTAGAGAGTAGGTTTGTTAGTTTTTCAAAATTTTCTCAAAATGGCCCTCAATGATTTGAATAATTATTTCAGTATGCAATGAAAATTTATAGATTTCTTTACTCGGAAACGCAGTGTTATACATATCAGTTATACATATCACTGATATGATTAGTCGTGGCACGCCAATTTGTTTTTATATAGATTCATACATCATTAGAACCCAGCTACGCAATATTCAGCTGACAATACATTAAGTTCAGTTAACGTTATAAATGTGGTTGAAGTAAACTTTCAGCACCAAACTGATGAATCAACATCTGTTTTTGACGTGAATCCGTAACCGAGCAGTGAAATTGAAAAAAACATGGATACTATGACGAATAAAATAAGTGATAGCTCTCCAATTATTTAATACTTTTGTGGAAAATTCATTTTATTGTTCTGTGGCCAGTGTAAATGGCTTTCATTTCTTTACAGTTTAAAGAATAAGAACTCTTAATTGTAGTCAGTAAAAATAAATAAATAAATGAAAGAAAATAAAACAGTTAAAGTTAACAGTGGATAACAGGACTTGGGGGATATACTGGTATCAATGTGCCGTGAGATATTAATCAGAGCAAAACTGCGTAACTGATATGTGCATGTATATAATTAATTCAACAGATCTGTTACAGTAGTGCTATTGTTATCCGTATTACACAAATATAGATCATGAGCAATTAATATTTTCTCTTTTTCTGTTAAAAAGTCCTTAACTTTATTTAATACTTGCTCTAAAAAAAACGCATTGAGTTCAATGTTCACAAAACATTACTTATTACCGCAAAACAAAACAAAAAAATACAATCTCACTTAACTGCAGGCAAAGCTTTAGGTAAAACTGATAGTATGGGTATAATCATGTATTAAGACGTTCATAGAAAGGCTGCTAGAACCTTGGTATTTGTATGGATACATAATGGAGATCTTACTAAACCAATAGCGGTGGTTACGTTTTTACGAAGCATAATAGAGTATGCTTTTCTTATTTGAAGGCCGTATGTATTGTGCAAGCGACCTAGAGTGATTCGCTTTATTAGGGTATTCGTCAAGAAATTTTCCTGTAATGAAATGAATATTAACACCGGGAAGCAAAAAGCTTGATAATGGATTTGACTGATGTCACTTTTTAACAGAATATTTAACGGTGAAACCGACTGCCCTGAACTCCCAAGTTGCGTGCTCCCGGTGTCATTCAGTGTTCTTTTTAATAGCACACGCATTTATATGAACAGCGTTGTATGTAACTTCGAAAAAATTAAGAGACGCCGATTTATACGTTAAGTCCGGCTTGTTTATTATTTTAAAAAACAAAAATTTTCACATTTGTAACAAAGCAAACCTACTTTGGACAAAGTGGATCTCATAGAAATCTACAGTAATCGCTGAACTAGCCATGTTGCCAGTTGCGAGCAGATTTTCAACACCAATATAATCCTAGCACTAAAGGCATATCTTTTTTCTCTTACCTCACAAATTCCTTTATTATTTTCATTCCTAAATTGTACAAGAACAGTCAGCAATCCTCGATTTTGTTTCATGCGACGCTCTTCATTTTAAAGAATCCTAGTTTTTGCAAGGGGCAATTAATTCAGCTTTTCTCAAGTTCAATCAAGATTTCCACCAATACATTTTCTCTAAAAACATATAAAACTATTTTACTTTTTTAAATAATGAAAATCGATAAGGATACAGTTTAGAAATCATTAAATTGAGAAAATTAATGAGACATCCTGATGCTAAGTTCGTCAAATTCAATTCTCACGAAGTTTAGAAGAAAGATTTGACTTTACAAAGAGATTTATCCACAATTCACGATAATAAAAAACAGACCATGAATGACCTAGAATTTTATGTATTTTTGTCATTACAAATAAAATCATTTATCTGTTTAAAATAAATCTTCAAACGCTTAGACCAGATTAAATGGCTAATTCATCTTATAATCTATATAAAAAAGATTGAGGAGTAATATTCACATTGCCAACAATTAGTCTACTTTATCTACTTTCCCCAATGTCTGCGCAACAAAACTGACCTCTTTGTTAAGCTGTAGATGGTGTTTATATAAAAGGGGGAAATAGTAATACATACAGTACAAATTACGACCTAAATTCCACCCTTTGGATGAAGCAATAGCGTTCCGGATGTAATCATAAATAGCAAACCGCAGTTCCTTTTACTAATACATCTCTTCATTTTTAAAATAATAATAAAATAAAAATGTACTCATAAATTTTGACTTCTGAATGTTAGCAGAGGAGATCGTTAATTTGTACGATTTGACGTGTCTACAATACTTACTTAAGCTAACGATAAAAAAACAACACTAGGAGGTAATAGGTCTACAATGAAGAGTTCACTTTTTCTTTTTTTAACACTCCTTTCTGGGTGTAAGTCTTGAAACAACGTTTTTAATTAGTAATTGCCAGATATTTCGTACGAATTGCCGGCCTGACATTTTACGGAAGGTTAGAACAGTAGCGCAAGGTATTACACTGGAGGTTATGAAAATGTTTTAAATACGATCAGATGATGTCACTACCAGCCAGTGTCCTCAGCTTTAAGTTGAAGTCAGTTTTTGATTATAACAATTTATAACCTACCATGTAATTTAAAGCCCTAGGACCAGAACTTATTTTAATATCGAGTATTTCGAATAGTAATAAAAATCAATAGTCAGTGTTCATTAAACGTGATCTAGCAATGCATTGTTGAATCTAATATCATATAAAGGCAGAAGTTTCACAGCGTAGAACAAATACTAACAGGAACGTTGAGTTCGAGCTAAAGATCTTCAGAATCCGAAAGATCATTTTTCTGGGATATTGTTTTACATAAAATTGAGAGGGCAGAAATAGGTGACGTATGCAAAATTTAAAGAAAATTGTGAAGCCATAGTAGGCGAATTTTAATGGAAAGAAAATTTAAAATAGTTTTATATCAATCTGCGATTTCGGTAAACAAATACCTAACACTTATAAATAAATGATAAATGCCTACACAAATTGCATGACCCTAAACAAGAACTTAAAAGCTTCGAAAACATTATAACAGCATTGAAGTTAGAACTTCGGAGGATATGTTCAGGAATAAACTCAGTGGAAGATTCGACTACTTATTTCTCTGAAGAGATGAGGATATACTTCGTTGTCGGCATCCAAACCTACTAACATTCCATAATCATCTGTCACATCTGTGACGAAACTTGGGTCCACCATTACACGCCTGAATTCCATCAGAAGGCCGAGGCAGCCCTCGTGAAAGCCAAGACTCGACTTTCAGCTGGCAAAATGCTTGCGACTGTTTTTTTTTCGACCGGAGTGGCGTTTTGCACATTGATTTTTTGCTTGAACATTACACAATAGATACAGCTTATTACTGTAAGCTTTTGAGTGAGGTAAAGGTTGCCGCCTAACGTTTCAAAAGAAGTGGCCAACCAATTCAAGACATCCTTCTCCTCTACAGCAACGCTCAGCCCCATACTGCAAGAGTATCTTGCACAAAGCTCGAGGACTTCACTTGACCATTCTCCCTATGGTCCTGATTTATCGGCCTATGATTTCCATCTTTTTTGGGGCTCTTAAAGAAGCACTAGGAGAACAATGATTTCAATACGATGCGACGGTGGAGGCCTTTGTGCGCAATTGGCTCATGACACAACTTTCTTCACTTTTACGAGTATGATGCCGCGATAAATAACCTCCCAATTCGCTGGGAAAAATGTATTTCTAAAGCAGATTAAGTTGAAAAAAATGTCATATACTTCTTTATTGTATTCAACCAAATAAAATTTTGTTAAAGGTAAAATCTTTTATTGATTTGATTCACCCTCGTACCAAAACTTTACACTAGGACCTGCAGATTGGGAATCCAAACTTTAGAACAAGTATAGCTAGACCACAAAAAATTGGAGTTGCCAATACGCTCATGGAATCTTTGGATTCCAACAGATGAATAACAATACTTTCTTATATTGGTTTTAAGATAATATTTAGAGACGAAAACTCCACATTTACGAAATAAAAATTATTACTATGCAAGTTTCTACTGTTCAAAGTCCAACAGGATGCAGAAGAATTTGTTTTGTTGGTATATTACACTTATAATTTTAGTGTCCGACAACGAGGTGACTGCGTTTATTATTCTTACAAAGAATAAGAAACATAGAGGCAGCTGAAGATAATTTCTGAGAAGAGTAAATGGCAATGGCTGTTTTTATGAAAATGGTGGGTAAAAAGGATACTGACAAAAAGACCTGAAAGGCACATCTGTGTCATACATTATTGTTTCGTGCGATATCTACATGATACAAGTCAAAGCAAAAAATTATTCCACCTTATCAATGAATAATGTGTAACGGTAAAAGAATACACCCAATTGCAACAATTAGTAACATGGTTTTAGTGGAACCTATTGTGCATCATTTTTCCTCTAATAAAAATATTTACAACTTAGGATAACGTATGAAAGCTTTGAAAAAATCGTCAGTAGCTTTACTCTTTCAGAATGGAACCATTTTTTTTTTTACGGATGCAGGAAGTCACTGGTAATTACGTAATTATAAGAAAAGAGTCCAGTTGATTTTATGATTAAATAAAATCAATTATTAATAACGATTAAATGTAATATCCGGCTAGATAGTTCATCACATTATATTGTCATTACGTAAGCAATAATAATTCTGATAAGTGCTTTAAATTATTAATAAATTAAAATTAAATATAGACTGAATTACAGGGTACCATCTACGAATGAGTCCGCTTGCTTGAAGCGTACTACAATAAGAATTTATAATCTACCCTAGTGCCGAGTTGTATTAATGCGACATATAATGTTTTATTTACTCTTTGAACTAATTTTAAAGAGGACTTTAGGAAGGGTTAGATCGTTGGAAATGCAAGAGCTTTTGTGTCTCATAATAAATAATATCAAACTAGGAACACATTGAAGAATGCGCCCGAATTATAAGTAAGACTCCTTCTTTTTCTCACGATCGTCTTAAGTATTTTCTCTTATGAGGAGAAAGAGAAGATGATTATCACAGCGCAAAAGAAGTCACACAACACTAAACCTTTTTCTTTAGAATCACGTCCGAAGATAATCGTAAGATACAATATGTGGGGGTAACCTTAAGTTAATTTGAGCTGAAACGCCATCAACAGATTATCAAGATTTTATCAATACTATTCTGTCAATTAATTAATACTACTTTTCTGTTAATTTAATTCATTAAAAAGTTACCCTCACGTATTATTAGTAATGTGCTGCCATTTATTAATATTTATAATATAATATAAACTATAAACATATTCAATAATATTATCATCCAATAGTATACTCGTACTATAAACTATATAATCTACGACTGATATTTATTACGTACATAAATCATTATTAATCACGCTGTCAGGGGAGCGGGCTCAGCCCAAGCTGTAGGTTGATTAATTAATGTAATTCATTTTTGAGAAATCTTTTGAAAAAACAATGTATAGAGATCAATTCACAATTAACATTACTTGATTATAACGAATTAGGAAAAATAAAAACCTTTCAATTAGGAAAAAAAAATAGTTCAATTATTTCTTATTTGAGATTTTCCTAAAAAATAATTTAACGAAACATGTACTGAAAACAAGTAACCAAACTTCAAGGTGACTTTTAATGAGAAGATGAAATAGTCTGCAAGAGGTCAAAATTATGACTTTTTTAACAATTTTTTTTTACTCTCAAATTTTTAATTATTGTTTACACACTCGTAGTTAAACCTATATATTCTCACGAATGTTATTTTTTTGTGCTACATTAGAGTAGTGAATTAACATCAATAATGATGTAATTTTCATAAAATTAATAGTGTCTGTTAAAATTCATTTTTTTTTCAAATGGATAAGTTCCCTACAAAAGTCTGCAAAAAACCTTGATTTGTTTTCACAATGAATAACCATATTAATGATATGGTGTGAAACAATCAGTTTCATTAAATTCAGATTTAAAATTCGTCCATTAGTTTTCAAATCTCGCACATCCGGACGGTCGACGTCTTGTCAAATCCCACGATGTTTTTGAAATACACACACACACACACACACACATATCAGAGAGAGAGAGAGAGAGAGAGAGACTCCAACCGCTAAAAAAAAACATTAGTTCTCAAGATGTTTCTAAAGAACTCTAGTAAAATTCCTATTATGAAAGTTTGACAATTCCTTTGAAGGAAAAAGGGAAAGCACAAATTAATTATTATGTTTTTTAATTACACATAGATAAATTTTGAACAAGACGTTTAGACATTACGTATAAAACTAAACGTTACCGAACAAGTGTCACGGTTATAACCATTAATAACTATCATACTTGTCATTTAAATCTTTATCTTATATATTGTTTTATTAGTTTGTAGTTTTAACATTTGTTCTACTATATCTTAAATAGTACCCATCTAAATGATTACCTAAGTCTATCTATGGTTAAAACAATAACGTGACAAGCTATTTCGTTTAATTTTCACAACTGAATACATAAAATGAGGTTTTGAAACATTTATAACAGATAAGCATTTTTATAAAGTATCTTGAAAATTTTGGAGGAAGAAGAATCATTCATTATTATTATTTTTATTTACGACGCGTCAACTTCTGAGTTAATTTGCATCAAGAGCCTTTTACTCTGAGGGCATAAGTGTGAACGGCTTACAAAAGACATAGAAAGATGGACTGCAAATGGGCTGCTGATAAAATATGCGGAGAAGCCCAATTTTCTTCCTCAATTATTTTCTTTTTACCGGGTACAAGCCAGTTCTCCCACGAATCTCTGATGACTGAGCAAAGTAGGGGAACCAAAGGAAGATAACGAGTGCAACACACTTTCTTCGTGGTGAAAGAAAAAGGGTGAATATTAAGAGACACCCCGAGAGATTGCTGGGACAGTGTGGCAATCTTCAACATAATAAGCAGGAGTTGGAACAGGCTCGAATTTTTCTATATAATTTATATATAAGAATATCGAAATCTTAACATTGCAATCGAAATGACATACTTCTACATTTCTAAACTCAAGGACGTTCTACATTACGTGGAACTATTGTACAACGATCATACAACACAGCACTAGATTACAAGACCAGTCATGGGCCCCGTCAGGATGGCACTAGACAAATTAGTAAGAAAAAAAGAGAAATGAAGAACTACTTAAGGCATGAAAACTTAAAATTCGTTTAAATTCATACTTACAAGTAATCTCACCCAACATTTCCGCCTTTTGTGCTAAAAACAGGAAGCTTTGGAACCTTTAACTACAGGGGAATATAAACGCTCTTCTCAGAAGCTTAAATTTACAGAAACGAAACTTGCTAAGTTTATTTACATTAATCATACTAGTAAATGATATTATAACAGTTAAGTATTATTCTTCAATATGACCGATATATTAGTTAACATTTAAATTAAATCTTTAAGATTTTCTTCAAGAAATTAACAAATTTTTGTCTAGTATAGAATTTTACGAGAAAATAAGAGCATTGAACTTACACTATGCCAAGAATTGCAAAATTTGTACGTCGTTCAAACAGAAGAATTATCAGCTTGTGCGAAGCAGGTAACTCCTTTCGTATCGTTTACATCATAACAATTCTTCTGAGCTTCGAGTAGTTTTAGTGTGATGAAGTCATCTTGTGCACCGTCGTTCTGAAATGAAAGTTTTTAGGAAGTTATCAAGGTAAAAATCTTAACTACCAAATAATGAGTTAAGGTAAGAGTTTTATTCCTTCAGATATGCTACTAGTAAATCGGTTTAAGAATTAAGATTGGGATCTTCAAACGAACATTTTGCAGTCGTTTAGCGCTGTTTGGTCCTAACTTATGACCATTCTAAGTCCTACTCTTGAGGAAACCAAACTCCACTGTAGCATTGTTATTGAGGACCTTACGAGTAGCTGTATTATCTTAAGTATTATTGATGTGGTTCCATTATATTTTTAGTATCTAATATTGATACACAAGATAAATACATAAAAAATAATTAAGTAAATAAATTAAAAATAGATTTCACCTAACTTTCTTCCAGCAAATTGTTCTCCTGAGAGCCTTTTAGACCTTATCAATGGTCAACAAATGGGATCCAATAATCTTTATTGCCTTTTTTTTTATGTAAGACTTATACGAAAATTGATAGAGAGAAGATACTCAGTTAAAAAGTACTATTTTTGTTTGCTGCTCGAGTTTAAGTGGTGTTACCGCAGCTAATGGAATGGGATGCCATAAGTATTGGGTTACGTAATCTCTAATCTTTACCCAATGTTGTTCATTGATACGTCGACGAGATAAGATTTGATCTTCATGCTGAACAGAAGTGGTGGTGTTTCATGCAATGTTGGACTTCGTTACAAGAATTAGTAAATCTTGCTATAACAAGTGGTAGAAATTTAGCATCGGTATACTCATATTCTCAAAAAAATGTATGCTCAGATAGATGTGTAAATATGACGAATCTTTCACTCCAAACAGTGAACATCTTAAAGGAGCTTACCTTCAGCAAACCTGGAAGAGTAGGCAACTGTCATCTCGTTTGAAGCATGCACAGTTGTATACCTTCATTGGCTAAAAGAGTAAACATAGAAAGTTCGGCTGCTATGACGATTACTTTATTCAAGTTAAGCTCGAACTTTTTCTTCGAACCTACGAACAATTGTCTGCTTTTTTTCCTTGTAAATTTTCAAAATCTTTTAGCTGCCACCTCTAGCTTGAAAGCTAGCATTGTCCATGAGACCAGATATTAATATTTGAATATTCCGTTACAAATACAAATTTAAACAACAAAAGAAATACTGTTAGCCTATATTTGATACTGGATCCACATTACATATTTTATGCAGTCTAAAAAGAAATGTTGATCTTTTACATGTTTTTTTTTTTCTAGCTGGACTTCTTTCTCTCTCACTAGCACTTACGAAAAGGTACTCCTACAGTGACAAATAACTGAGTTTGTGCCGAATATATTCGATTTGAGTTACCTAGTTTTTTTTATAAAGAAAATGATCTCTATAAATAATATCGGTATGAATAAAAGATGGCAATAGCGAAACTTTAAAGAAACGGAAACTCTAACTTTATGTACCTTCTGATTCTACCAACTCAAAAACTTTGCAGTTTTCAATTTTTAGTTGTACTTTCTTTAACTTCTATTAAAAGGATATATTGCAATCATGTACAATTTCCGTAATTGTGTTTTCACCAGTAATATATGTTAAGTCACCTCATTAATAAAAATTTTTAGCGCATGATGTGTGAATATATCAAAAACGAAATTCATAGAAAGATCTATGTTGGCATCCTACACTGGTCGTTTCTTTTATTAGATTTCAACTGAATTTCATCACAACCGACCGAATTTTGTGAACCGCCTCTTCATTTTAAAAGAAATGTTAACCACTAAATGTCACTAGATAAGCCCTTAGGCACCGTTAGATTTTACAAACTCTTACACAAATGACAGTTTAACTAACTTTCAAGAGAAACTGACTACTTAATTGCGAAAGTACATCAACAAATACTAAGCTTATCTTTTTCCAAAAAAATATCTTGGGTTACATTTTTCATCAATGAGATTTAAAGAAAATGTGATTTACTTGTGACTTTAATTTTTGAAAAGCTGACGTGCATGGGAGCGTGACAAGTTTTACGTCCTTCTGCATACAAATAAGCTTGCCTATTGATGGTTTGATGAGTATTCTGCAGATACAGAAGACAGTGTCTAGACTTTTTACCAATTTTTTTTTTAAAGATTTGAAAATGCGGCTAAGTTAAATTATTGCCTAAAATCTGTTGTTATTTCCTTCCTCTGATCAAAACATTGTTTTAATAAATATACACCTCCAATTTACTAACACTGTCCTGCAATACATTAATTGTGGTTACTAAAACTGTTACAACTCTATTAAGTAAATAAATTTAATCATATTTTTAGATATATTATTTTAAATTCCTTTTATATCATAATCAGTACTGGATAACTATCACTTCATTAAATGTGAAACTATAATCAACTAAAATCTTAATAGCGAAATTACACTGTGAAATGTTAACCATTTTTTTTATATACTTGCTGCTACTTTTCACCTTTTTTTTTGCCGTTTTCCCTGTCAATCAGGAAGTAGTTATTCCATTGTTAAGGTTGTCAGGATCTGGCCACAATTGTAAAATAAGTTGAAGAAAGAAATATTTTCACCAACCATAGTGTCCAAAGAAAAGTCAAATTTTTTAAATCTAATAATTGTCATTCTTTTGAGCGATTTAGATATAAGAGCTATTGGCATTGCATTTTATTAATCATAACACCAATAAGGTATAAAAAATGAAAAAGAAATTGTAAGTCAATGTCAACTGGTTGTGACATTGATAATGCATTTTACTAAGAAACGGAACTGCTTGCACAATTACCTACCTTTATCCTATGTTCCAACATCTTTACTGAATATAATTTGATACACAAAGCTGCATTTTTAAAACAAATCTGAAATGAAAAACCTGTACTAGTTTTCTTAGTGCAAATATTACGACTATAATTTTCTGGATCAATACAATATAATGTAAAATTCAGTAATATGTAATACCTATTATTTATTTGCAGTTAGCACTTGTTACAATTAAAAGTATGTGATAGAGATTTCCACATTTTACTAGGTGGTTTAGGTTAAATTTAAGAAAAATGGTAGAAAGAAATTTAAAAGAGTAAGTTACAATTCACACCATTATAAATATCGCATTCTTATCCCGGCAAAACATTTTACTCTATCTTTTGTTTTATGCCATTTTCTTCTTTCATTACTCCAAAATTATGGGTATTTCTTTTTCTGTAAAACTTGCCGGAAAAAATGCTGTTTTAAAAAGTACTTAAAGAAGCTACTTCATTCTAGATTTTCTTGTCAGGTTTCATCATTGTAAGCTCTTAATTTAATCTTCAATACTATCCTTACCGGATACCGGTTTTACTAAATTCAAATAACTTAGAGCAACGTAATGTTCTCTTACGTAAAAGGGAACGTTTAACAGTAAACCACACTTTAAACCAATAATTTTAGAAGTTAAAAAAACAAACTCAAAATGACTTGTTTAAAATAATAGTTTCGTAATGTAACATACGGCAGAATTGTCTTCCGTCTTATTTCACAGCAACAAATTAAATTTTCCTTTTAATTAAAAATTCTAAACCTAAACCAAACTTGCTAATAAAAAGTGTTCATTAAATACGTTTCAAAAACTTCAAAACAAGTACCTATTGGCTTCTTAATATAAAATTTAAATTACTAACAGAATTTGAATCAGATTTTATACTTGTTGGCTAATATTTCAATAAATGAGTATCCTACGTATTAATTAAGATAATAATTCTTTTTACTTTATAATCTCCTCGTTTCTTTTAGCTAAATCGAAAATTTTTAGGAATTTAATGAAATAAAAATAACAACTCGGATGTAAACACACGCACAATTTGATCTTACTGTAAAACTAAAATTTGATTGCCTAATTTTCTGCTAAAGTTGAATAGCACACGACCTTTACCTCTGTAGGCCGGCCATTAAAACAATTGAGGAGGTAAAAACGTATATTCGGCAGGTTATATTTCTCGATTGCATCATACACCCCCGGGTAGTATGGTTTGAATTTTGAAATAAATCTTTATGCCCAAAATAGCATAAATCAATTTTCCAATAAAAATGATTGAAGTAATTAGCACGCGAGATTAGTGAAATACTATTTGAGTCATTTTTCCAACAAAATTATCATAAAACTATTCTAAAGTCGGCCTTTTTAAGCATATTTTGTACAAATTTGGACTCCTAAAAGTACATAAGCGCTATTTAATAGACGATGAAACAGTAACTTTGCTAAAAAAAACAAAAAAAAAACAGAGAAATGTTCCAAATAAAAGTGATAGACGTACAACATACATATAAAATACGAATTTAACAGAAAATTGGTGCTATTAAAAAAAAAAGTCACAAAAGCTGAACTTTTGTACTTAGAAATACATTATTTAAACAAATTCCACATAATAGACAATATCCCTGCACTATTGACAAAACGATTGTACAAACTTAGAACTATCTTTTAATTGACGGTAGTTCACTATCGACGCGTTGTAGAGAAGAAGCTTGATACAACACATACCTACAAGCGGATACATCCTGCATTATCAGGTTGAAGAAGAACTTTATTCTCTTGACTGAAGTGAAGTACCCAAATTTCTGTCAGCAGAACAGCTTGGGCCATCTTCCAATTGTGCTGAATAAGCTCACACAATATCTCGGGGACCTTCTTTAAAAACTAAAGTTCTGTAAAAAGCGAAAAAAACACCCAATTATTTTGAACAGTTCATAAGCAGACAAAACAGAAGTTACACTAACAATGTAAAAATATATTGTAAAAATAAGCCCAGTAGATGACCTGGTCCCAAGGTCGAAAGCTCTTTGCATTCTTTCATCCCACAGGAATAATCATATACTTATATCTAGTTCAAGAGTGACGAGAGCCATTTTTAAAGCTTTAAAGTTTTCAGACTCTTCAGTTGTACAACATTCCTACCAATGATTCCAACATAGAAATTCTTTATCATTTGCGGAATATCTAATTGCAAAGAGAAAATGAATAAGACGAAGAGTTAGTGTGTTCCAAGAAGCTAAAATTTAATGAAGTTTTAATTAAGTAGAGGCTTCTACTTAAATTCCCTCGTTAACTTCTTTCAGTCAATTTACAACAAAAATATTGTCAAGTAGGGAACGATTCAAGGGTAGCACCCCATCTATATACGTAATGCTATGCTGTGAATAATAATTAAAAAATTATTTTACATTCTTTAAAATTAAAGACTCACAATAAAGATATCTACGTAATCATTTCTTACGCCAGATTGGCTAAGATTCCCTAGCTTAGCACTTAATGATACTTTTTCAAACATCTACATATTTATAACGTTGCAAGTAAAATAAATGATTTTGCCAGAAAATTAAAGTTCCATTAACAAAAAAGAAGATAGGATGAAAAAATAAATGCCAGTTTTCAGACGTGATACATTTATTATGCCGAGCTTTTGACCTAGGGACTAGGTCATCTTCAGGGCTAGTTTACAAAGTATTATTTTACATTACAGGGTTGGTGTGTCTTCTGAGTCAGTCAGTCTGTGTTGACTGAGTCCATGAACAGACAAGACAGAAGATACATCAACCCTGTAATGTAAAATATTACTCCTGAATCAGTCACTAAAAATAATGAACAGCTAAAAAAGAAGATTATGAACTAAACCCCTCACAAAATGGGGTCGTTCAACTGTCTTATTTAATTTGAAGAAAATAAAAAAGCAACTCTGTAAAGCGTGTATTTTTTTTCCTTATGAAATTTCTATTCACTATATTCCCAGGTTATATTCCCAAGTATTTTAAAATAACCATTCTTTTGAAATAACAAGGTTTGGAGATTAATCTATATCTAAATGAAATGTGCAGATTCTATTGTTTTTAAATTATAGGTAAAATAAAAATCTTTTTAAAGAGTCACACGGTTTGATAAAATAAAAAATGCTGCGGAAAATAGAATTGTCCTCCAAATTATTCAGCAACTATGAAGCCACGGATTATGTAATACTAAAAAATAAGATTTAAGGTTAATAAATGTACAAAAATAAAGACGTGTTTTATCGATCTTACGGTTTTGGATGTCACTTTTTATAACAGGGAAACAAAATTTCAGAGTAAGTTTAATAATTTGGCTAAGTGGTGTTGGGGATGAACCTGGTAAAAACGTTTCCTGCTTTATTTGTAAGCGCGTGAGGCTTACACCCAGATGCGGAGAGGGGAAGAAGACGTAAACGTAATTTAAATCGATACGTGCTTGGGGGAGGGATAAATAAATACAAAGAAAATATTTAGTAATGAAAATGGTCAAGAAAACACTTACCTTTAACGCACCGGAAGCGAGCGCACACAGTATCCGCCAGGCGGCGAAGGTTCTCTAATTAAGCGGTAGAAGGGAATAGGAACTATTAAAGAGCTTAGGTAAACAAGTGTGTAAAGAAGTGTGTGTGTAATGTGTAGCTGAGCTCCTAGAAGCGTAAGGAATATTGGGGTTCAAGCCCAAAGAGGCGTATTAGGATTGGAAGTGAGGTAAGCGGAAGAGGGAAGGGTAATAGTGCACCAAGTGCACTAGATGCGGAGGAGGAAGAAGTAATAGTACGATCAATGCACTAGATGCGGATGAAGCGAAGTGCTAGATATCAGTGGAAGTGTCTCTTAGCAGGCTGAGATGCAGTAAGAAGTACACCAGCAGGCAGACTCGAGTGACGTAGGGCCGGAAGCAGCCGATGATGAAGCGTTGCGGAAGTACGAAAAGCTGTACTTGAAGCGTTGGTCCAGCGGTCGCGACCTATATCTGATGCAGGGCAGGGCCAGACGTCGACTCGTTATGAAGCGGCATGGAATTGAGGAGCACTAACTTATTTGCACAGAGTCAGCGGCGTACAGAACTACAGCAGACGGAAAAACCCCACGGGTAAGAGAGGATAGAGAAGGGGAAGGTTGAAACCATGGGAACTGAGAAATAAACAAAACTACAAAATAGCAGAAAAATAAGATATTGGCGGCGACAGCAAAGGAAAAGATTAACGAAAATTAACGCACACTACGAGAATTGGAATAAGGAGAGAGAGAGAGAAATAGAAAAAGGCGAGATGGAGAACTGTCAAACGGTACCGCCGAGAAAGGACGGTACGCGGCTTAACATTATTCAATCTGTAAATATGATGAAAACACTCATTTTCATCCTCGAGCTGATACAGCTCATGCTAATTGGCAGCCTAAATATCGAAGAGGATGGAATTCTTTCTATCCTTATGGTTCTTGCTTAATCAAAAAAATACCAATCGTAGGATGTTCTGTCTCTTTAAACTTTTGAGAACTCGATGGGCACCCGACCGAAATTTGGCGAGTAAAATATAAAAAAAAATATTTGTTACTCAAAACCAAAAATTGAAAAAACGAAGTTATGTCAAAAGAATATAGACTTTTTTAAGATTTCAATATCACTTCTGTAATTAGTTGATGCGAAGTTATTTTCCATTATTAAAGATGGTTTAAAACAAATGACTTTATTATACTTATACATAACACGTGGATTAACGTTGCTTATATGAAGGGATTTATTCAAATATTCAAGTTATCTATGGATTATTGCATCCTTGGATGGTTGTGGAATTATTAAGGGATTTGTTATTCCCCAATTTTTTAAAACTCTTTAAATGATTATCTAGTATAAATACTGGTGATATAACTTTTTTATTGCTTACAATTAAATTTTTACTTCATATTTTAGCCTAAAACTAAATTAAATCCGCTTTATTTTTAAACCGCGACTTTGTATTTAGAGATCTCCAAAACGGATATTTCTAATGAAATAACAAAATAGGAAAACTGCACTAATGAACTAAGATAGTAAGAGAAAATAAAAACATCTGCATAACTTTAATAAATGACAATAATTGGAAAATGACATGAAATAATGTTTAGCCAAAAAGACTGGAACGAAATTAAGCCGAATCAAGAAGGGACGTTTCCACATAAAATAACATGCAGGTTGTTCATGTAACAAATCCCCGTTTATTACTCACATAAAAAAAAAAAAACCTCCGTAAATGCTAAGAATTTTTAAGAGGATGATATCTGCGTACATTAAAATACATCAAAGGTAATGTTTACGACCTTGCCGGAAAGTTTAAAATAAAGTTCAAGGATGTATGTATTTAAAATCTGCTATGACCATCTACATCCGGCCTGTGCAATCTTTTTAACCCAAAGAAGTTACTTATAATTTTTTTTTGAAATTTGGGCATCAACAGGTGAACAACAAACTATCCAGCACACCCCTCTAGGAAAAAAAGTTTTTAGTTTTATATATTTAAGATGGTTAGAAGTTATTCTTCCTGGAGATTTTCTTGATAAAATAACTCCTTAGACTCCTTCATTTTCAAGAAATACGTCAGATTTTCACGAAATTTGTCGAGTGTTTTCTGTCGGTCATAAGAAAAAAAACACATTTCTTCTAAATGAGATAGCTATTTACAATAGATTGTTAAAATTTATAGCTTATTCAATTAAAATTTATTAATCATTGCATTAAATTAAAACACACATCATTTTTATTTCTCTCTCATCTAAAAGTATATTTAGAAACATCGATACAAGAGTGTTGTCTGTAATGAGAATACTTCTCGAGGGTAGCAATGCACTAAAAAAGAGACAATCTTCTTGGCTAGCTTGTACGAGTGTGATGCTGAAACGCCTTAATTTAAAAATACTTGTATACTTGTATTTTTAAATTAAATGTAATAATATACTATTGTCTTGCAATACTGTATTTCGACACTTTTACAGGTACCTCACATCCCAATACAGTATATAAGAAAAGTTTTAACAGATAATACAAAAAGTTGGACAATTTTAAACATTACATTGTATTGTTGCATCAAACGGAGGCATTAATTGTCTCGTAAAAATTTTCAAGTTTCAATTTAACATGGAAATGAACCAATTTTATCGAATATAATATTATAACATGAATGAATGGTAAATAACCAAGAAAATATGCATCACATTTATTTTTATGTATAAAGACATTTTATTTTTTAAGATACGTCAGCATCTGAGATCATTGGCGACCGGAACTTTTTTCAGTGCACTGATTACGAGTATTTTAATTATATTTATGATGAAAGGAATTAATTCAATTGCAAACCTTGGACGGCACAAAAAATAATTTGTCAATATGGATCATAGGCTTAATCAAAACACGATTCATATCATAACTGCAAAGAATGAAAATAAATTACTAAAGAATAAAATTTAAATATTAATGAAACAAGAATTTCATGTATTGTCGGTTACTGCATATATGGAATGGAAATTTTAGCATGAATTTTCAAACAATAGCAGCTGATAACCTTGAAATTATTCGAACATATAACAAAATTAATTTTCCACTTACAGTGGCGCCCAAAAGTATTTGCACAAGTGAATTATTTCCTATTTCTAAATGAGTACACGAAATAGGATCCCAAAACTTTTATCATTATAATCTTTAGTTCAACTTATGTACATTTAATAACAAAACGAGATAAAACATTATCATGTAAATGAATAATTCAGAAAATAAAAAAATTGACAGTTCAAAAGTATTTGCACAACAAATTTATTTTGCAAATAAGATGTCAGAATTTTAATTTTAGTACTTAGTATGAAGTTCCTTGGCTTCAATTAAGGCCTGAAGTCTTCTAAGGATTGACTAAACCAAGTTTTTTAAGATTGGTATCAAGTTTTTCCCATTCTTCGAGTAAAACCTCAACCAGACGGTCCCTTGTTCGTAATGGCGTGTTTGCGCACCTTCTGCTCCAGAATACTCCACACATTTCAATTAGGTTTCAGTCAGGGGATTGTGGGGAGTGTATGCAGTCTTATGGGAGCGTTCTGCAGTAGCCACGCTTTTGTTTTCTTAGCTGAATGTTTTGGATCATTAGCCTTTTGAAAGATTAAGGAGTTTTGTGTGCCCAAATTCTCAGCTCTGCTCTTTAAGTTGTCGCGCAATATACTCACATAGCCATCTGCTGTCATATTGCCATGAATCTGTACAACTTTGCCGACTTCGCTGCACGCCACACATCCCCATACCATAACATGCACACTACCATGTTTGACAGTTGGTCTAACATGCAATATTTTCAGTTCTTGATTTGGCCTTTGCCAAGTGTGTTTCTTACCATCGCTTCCAAAAACATTAAACTTGCTTTCATCACTAAGTAGTACATTTGCCAAAATTCTATAGGCATATTTAACAGGTTTTGGCGAATTCAAGCCTCTTCCTCCGGTTGAGTTCTTTATGAACGGTTTGCTCCTAGGAACGCTCCCTTATAAATCAGCTTGATTAAGCATTCTTTTTACAGTAGTAACGCTAACACTCTTTTGAGAAGTCGTTTCCACCTTTTCAACCAATTGCCAAGCACTCGATGATGGATTTATTGTTGCCTCATGGATAATGTTCCGACATTCACTTGCCGTTACAATTTTTGGTCGACCTTTTCTTGGTTTATTTAAGCATTTCCCCATTTCCTCGTATCCTTTAATTACGTACTGCACTATGGGAAAGCACAATTCAAAATTTTTCCGATTTCCTGGTAGGTTTTCACCATATTTCTTTTTAAAAAACGATTTTTCTCGGGTTGTGAGGGATAATTCGGCTGTTTTGATGCCATGCTCTATTAAGTCTGGTACATAATATAAACAAATGACAATGGAAAATGAAAAATGACAAATAACAACTTTAAATTTGACTTTTCTAGTGAATATAATTAAAATTAGGCTATATGAACATATTCATTCTAGGTTGTGCAAATACTTTTGAACGGTCAATTTTTTTTTAGTTTGTGAAATACTAATTTACATGATAATGTTTTATCTCGTTTTGTTATTAAATGACCATAATTTGAACTAAAGATTATAATGATAAAAGTTTTGGGATCCTATTTCGTGTACTCATTTAGAAATAGGAAATAATTCACTTGTGCAAATACTTTTGGGCACCACTGTAGATGTAAAATAAAATAAAAAAATCTTACGAATAAATATACTAAATAAATAATCATTTTATAAACATTTGTAAGGAATTCGTACATTGCGGCTAGCTGAATCAAACGACATCAATCTTCACAACTACAAAAAAAACTGAACCGACAGTACAAGGAAATAATAACTTCACGGACCTTCAGATACACAAACAATTTTCTGGAAGCAAATTTATAATAAAATGGACAAGATATTAATTAGAAGTGAATATGCCAAGTTTAAGTTAAGATGGACCCACATCTCTACTACCAAATCTTCAAAATTTACACTTACGGTCAACTGATTTCCTTGGGACTCGAAATTAAAGCATTTCATGAATTTATTAGTGTTAAATTACTATTAATGTAACCTTAATAATAATGTATGAAGCAAGTACATTTTATTGAATTAGAGAAAGGCATAATTATAAGTTCCCTCAGAAAAATCAGATAAATATACATTTTAATTGTTTTTAATGGTACTAACGAAAATCTGGATGTTTGACTAATATTTCAAGATGATATAATTTTTTGAGTTATCGGTAATTTTCATGGCAGACGTCCAAGTTTCATTTGAACTACGTCACACATTTGCCTGTTAGTCCATAATTTGGTTTAAAATGTTTTCTAAAGAAATTTAGCTTTTTGTGGAGTTCTAAATGAAGGTCTTCCTTAATTATCTTGCATAATGGTTATAAGAATACAGTTTTAGAATTCTAAGTTCTAGAAAAATAAGTAAGTGTTCGCGCAAGTTTTATTAATGGCACTTTAAGTTCTATAATGTAGGTAAATTGTTAAGAATTGTGACGAGTCATAAGGTTTCTTTGCATCCGGCTATAACGGAATTTTACGGTTTGGCCTAGCCTGTTTCCTTTATTAGGACGTTCATAAAACTACCTGAATGAGTCACTTCAAGATGTTTGTAGTCAATTTTATTTGATGTTTTAATACTATTTTGGAAGAAGTAAGTAGGAGTTATTGACCTACTTCTGCTCTCTCTCAGTATCTTACAATAAAAATAGTCATACTTACATTTTAAAAATTTATCTAGATTTTTTTTTTTCTTTGAATGTTTCAGAGAGTATTAGGCACAGTCAGCAATGTCGTAGCTCGTAAGAAAACTGAAGATCCAGATGGTACCAATGAAGGTGGTACTCGACTAGCCAAAGTATTAGGTCTAGGAGATTTGATATTACTCGGTGTTGGTTCAACACTTGGTGTGGGCGTTTACGTTCTAGCTGGAGAAATAGCTAAAACTGAAGCTGGACCTGCAGTAACGTTATCGTTTTTAGTAGCTGCCATAGCTTCAGCCCTTGCCGGTAAGTGAAATCTTGTTTATAGGTAGATCTGCAAACAAAAACCATAAGAAATATATGATCACGTAACTTAAGTATTAAATTTAAGAAACGTATTTTTTTTTTAATTTTATAAACAGAAACCAATTTGTCAGTATTGAAATTTTATTATGTAGTTCTCCATTCTTTTAATTCAATCCACTTTGCCCAACGTTGTTCCAATAGATTCTATGACAGAAATACGATTCTGGAAGATGTACAAAATACCCATTCAAACCTTTTAAGACCTCTTCAT
This sequence comes from Rhodnius prolixus, assembly GCF_049639745.1. Lineage (NCBI taxonomy): Eukaryota > Metazoa > Arthropoda > Insecta > Hemiptera > Reduviidae > Rhodnius > Rhodnius prolixus. The sequence continues at coordinate 10,728,601 of NW_027411582.1, forward strand.
TTGACTTCATACACCCAAAAGTTTTTTTTATATTTAATTAGGTCAAAGTGAGCTCCAAATCTCTCAAATTTCACGTTGCCAAAGCACCCTTGTAGGTAAATCAGGTCCATAGTCCTGATGAAAGATTATTTTCATTTTTTTTTTTTTTTTGCGCATTGACACTCCATCAGCACTTATTATTTTATTTATGCAATACAGGCCTCTTCTACCGCACTTTTTCATTCAGTTGGTACCGAGAATGGAGAATAGGGGTAAAAAAGTATACCTGAATAATTAAAAATATACTAAAATAATTTAAAAGATACAATAAAATAAAATTACAACGTTATTTATGCAAATCACTTCAAATTACAGCCACGTGTGCATGTGGCATAAAATTATATCCTCCAATTATTTCTAAACTTTTTTATTTATGTACATAAATGATGAAGTACAAAAATAAATTTTTAAATGTAAACTAAGGCGAATTAAACTTTTTCTACTTTATCTAATTGGTGTGAAGAAGTTTTGCGAATAGAGAAGGAGGTTTTAAATGAGGAATTTGAAGAGAAAAAAACGGAGCAACCTAGACAGCTAATACTCTTTTCTCGAGTACCAGGGCAAATGAAAAACGCCAGAGAAAACAACAACAAAAGTTTCTTGCAGAAGCGACAAACGATAGAACCGAATGATTCGATGAAGGGCAGAAACATTAGGTTTATAACGGTGGGAATGATGCGTGGCAGAGAAGGCAGATAATTAAATCTACGAACTCCATAAGAAAGAATTATATGTAAAGGTGCTCTGTTGAAATAAGAAAGGGGAAGGAAATAGAAATCATCAGTGGGGCAATTTTTACATCCGAAAATACGTAATAGTGTTTTATAAACTTCACACTTGCAGTTTTTAGAGAGATAATCTAAGAGAGAACTTATTTAAAATTTTGTTTTATTTTTTACACAACTATTTCTAACAAACTTCAATTTTGAAAATTAGATAATACTAGTACTCATCCTTTTAAGAGAATGTTTGAATAAAACATTAATTAGAAATTAGAGAATTGCACAAAGTGAGACAGGAGAGTTTATACTTCGGTTTAATGTAACTTTCCACACAAAAAGTAAAAATGAAAATATGTCTCAATAATTGACATTTTTCTTATTTTGACATAAACATTAATATTTTTAGTTTAATATTATACTCCCGTCAATATTATGTGTAAAATAAAAACTTTCAGCGAATAGAAATAATGCTGTAACCGTCTTGCTCTTATCCTGTTCGTGTTTAAGATGAGCTCTCTACAAATGCAACATAAAATAACGTTAGCCAACTTAAAGAGATTACAACACTAAACTGGCTGTTTGAGATTTCGTCAAAATAGATATTTAACTATTTTTGATTAACAAACCATGAAGTGAAAGGAGTGATAAAAAAAATAATAAAATAAAATAAAGTAGAAAAGTGAAAGTAATGAAAAATAGATTAAAATAAAACACTGTTGCAAAGATAATACATTTTTTTCGTACTGGCATTTTCGAAATTTTAGGACGAAAATTATAATTAAGCAATAACGAAATAAATAGCTAATATTTTAGAAACTCTACCATAAAGTTTTTCTTCGACGAACACATTTACTCGGATTTTTCTTTTCTGCTTTTCCACGTTTACACCTTCTATAGATATATAATTCTATTACTTTTAAAGAAAAATTTCTTTTTCTATACACAGGAATTGTGTGCATTTATAAGCAATAACATGGAAAACTTATCTCGCTACTCCAATTCTCTTTATTTAATGATTACTCAAAACAAACTTAAATTTTGAGATATCCTTGATTCATTAATTGTTCCATATGGAGGGGGAAAGTAAATAATAAAATTCACTTATTTCTATGCAAATACAGCGTTTATAGTATGGAAGTAAGTTGCTTTGAACATTGCAAAAAGCGGTACAAATTCTTTGTCCTTGTAATATGTATCAAGGACTTTTGCCTTCTATCTATTATTTTAAATAAGCTAAGTAAAAAAATATGTAAGTTGAAAATGAGCCCTCGGTGTTGGATAATACATTTTCTTTCACTTTTTGTTTCCTTATTTTTATATTATTTTTCAAATAATTAGAATCTGAAGTATTCATCAATATTTTATTCAACAATAATTTGTTCTTAGTTCAAATGAAATATTATTTCGTGTTATCACGAGCCCCCCGTATAAAATACTACTTTAAAATTCAGAAACTTTATATGTGCACTTAACGTATAGAACCCTTAAAATATTACTGGGTTTCACTAATTTTACTCAATTATTTTTACAAAATGTTTCACAATTAACATTTTGAATCTTAGAAATCATGTCACCTCTCTTACTCAGCAAGTGTAGTTCACGACGCTCACATACTAAGTGAAGTCTACACCGAACTGAGTAATCCACCACTGTTGAAGATGAATGAACCCCCGGTCAGGGATACAATAAACATGAGTGCTAAGACGGATAAAACCAAACGAAATTCGGTAGTGTTTTACACCACAACTCTCCTTAATATTCAGATTTAGATACCCAAATGGTATTTCAACAAGTTTCTTATCTGCGATATTCTTACAAAATTAATGAAATAATTCTACTGATACTGATTTTATAACTTATGTTTTGTTATGGTAATTTTAATGACGCTCTTGCAAACTGAACAAATTCTATTTAAATTATTCTAATGCAAATTACATTTCAGTGTTACAAACTGCAAGTAAAAGCAACATCACTCAATAAAAATAAGTTATTACTATTTATTTACCTCATTTCCATAAAAAAAAAAAGAAAGCTTGGGACGCATAATATAGTGTAGCACATAAAAACAATAGACACATGCAGACTTGAAAAATTCCCACAGGCGCTACTTCTCAAAGAGCCATTCAAGTTAAGCCTCTTTTTTTGATTTCTACCTGAAAATACGCAATAAAAATTATCGATTAGAATTACAACTTTAATTTATATTATCTTGTAGAATAGCAAGTGAAATTTTGAAAAATTCGTTTGAAAAAAAGGTATTTATTAATTTCTAATTTTGTAGGAAATATGTGTATCTTAAATTAACCAGGTTTACTAAGAACAAAATTATCCATTGGTTAAACCTTCACGACTTACTCTTCTTCAATTATGAAGTTTAATATTTGAAAATGCTTTTGAATAAAGAGCATTAATGTGTTTATGATGTGTTGTAATTGTACAATTACCACCAGCTGTATTCTATAGATTTTCCTTCATTTTTTTTAAATGAGATTCCATATCCATTTTTAGAATTAGTACTATTAATATTGATTGTCTTAAAAATAAGAGAAAATTTCTAAAGATTTATGATTGTGGGACATAATGTCGGGTAAAAAGTTGCCCAATAACTTTTTTTTCCCCATTAACCTGAACAAACATTTCCCATCCTCATCGATTAAACAAACGTTTATATTTCCTCCGTAATAATTATGTCTAGACATTTGAATGTTTATTTTTTAAATAAAATCGATAGGCTTATTTCTATGCAGCTATAATTTTATGAAATTGCGGTTCCACTAAATTGATTTTCTCTGACTTGGTGCTCCATCAATGCTTTAACATTATACGAGTATAGGCTGCAGAGCCGTAGCTTGTTCTTAAGCAGGACTTTATGGTTTTTTTTTACAATTTGCAAAAACGCACTTTGTAATATTTGAAAATATGCGTACAGACTTGCTTTAAAGTAATATTTATATCATGAAACGTTATTTTATTAAGTTTTCAAAGTACCTGCTGTGAAAGAGATTAAAATAAAGAAGAAGTTTAACAGTACTGAGAAAAAGTGGATGTATAAGATTCAGAATGTCTTAAACAGTAGTGAGAAAAGAAGCAGCTGACATAAATAGTACAGCCATACAAAATGGATGTAAGGTTACCGAGGAAGATTATTAATTAGAAACCTCCTGGAAAAAGAAATAACGGGAGATCAGCAATTATGTGGATGTGGTAATTTCAGGAAACCATAAATCATGCAAGTGAAGAAGAAAAGTTGTGAGATATCATAAAGGTTATAATAATGATAATGATTATTATTATTATTATTGCTTTTCGTAACATCCTCTACAGCCTACTGAGCAGGGATGAAACAATGTTGACGTAACGGCAAAAAACTGTTGGAGAGTCCAGCAAATCATTGGGAGATGTCAATGACCTCTCGATATTACATGACTAAATTAAAAACAAAACAAGCTATAAAAGAAAGGCATCAAAGATAGAGAAATAATTGCTACTGAAATTTCATACAAAAACATTTATAACGTTTTTGTTATAATAATCTTTGTACGAAACATAGTGGCAACAAAGTGACTGCAACAGATTGCTGAATAGGAAAAAATAAATAGCTACTAAAATAATCGAATGCAAAAGGTACTGAACACTAAAGAAGAAGAAAAAGCAGAAGAGGGGTTTTTAACAGAAATGGCCTCTCTAGGTCGTTGGTAAGGATGTCGACATGTGTTTAAATGATGTAATAACCAAAAGTGTGACGTATGTAAGCAGAGTAAGTTAAATGCAACCTACTTTAACAGCTCTGCTGAAGTCCGTTCGTTATTTTCTTAACTCCCCACCTAGTACCGTAAACGTATATCCCAGCTCAACCAGATTCCATATCTACTCTTCAAATGATTCTCAGAAATCATGAACAAGTTTCTATGTCTTCCATATTGTTTTAAAATACTTATTTATTTTTTTTTATTCTTAATAATTAGCTGTAGATTTTCTTGTTCTAACGCCAATCGAAAAACATTATTACAATTTAATGACTAAAACTTCTTAGTACAAAATAAAAGGATTTCACACCAGAGTGGAAGTCTAATCGGTTCCCTCGCAGATAAATTACTGTCTTACAAGTGACAGCACTTACCCTAACTATAAATACCATGCCCTCTAATTCTAGAAATACCCTTTGTAGATTCTCCAAAATCCAGTATCAACATAAAAACCATTTTTCGCTCAATTCTTTTTTTCTAAAAGTAACGTATGTGCATATATGTATTTTACTTCATAAGTGTTCTTCCCAATTGATACTTCATAATAACTATTACCGATTACATCACTTGTAACATTACTGGAAATTATTACGACAGCAGAATTAGATGCTTCTAAAGAGAGTCTTTAAGGAAAATGTAACCTGACTGTTTCTACGTACCTTACTTACTTACTGCACAGCAACATTAAGCCATTGCTCTCTCTGCCCACGGCTTTTCTCGGTACCTACAAAAAAATAAATGTTCTTGAAGAAAATAGGTTTCAAAAAAAATCTAATAAATCTGATAGGAAATGGAAAATAAATCTAAAAGATAAACGAAGTAATCTAAAAGTAGGGGTAGCAGGATAACATGGCAAACATGAGTGACTGTGGATAACTCACAATTAACTTAGAAATTATTCCTAAGCCAAAGTGGATTTTTTCAACTTTAACTAATTAAAGGTTACAATTAAAAGTTAAAAGTTTCTAAGCATTAGCATTACATACAAGAGTAAGTAATGACCACTCTCTCTTTGCTGCCTAACCAAATTTTCAACATTAAACATTATTAATTATTAAATATATTATGTACAAACACTGGCACTTATGGGAACCACAATAAGTTCGCAGTAAATTTGGTTTTTATTAAACAAATTATGTTTAATCTACAATATAAAGAAATAAGTAGAGAAGTTTTACATAAAATGTGAGAAATAAGTTACTAATAAATGAAACGCATAAAAATAAAATAGTTCACTTGTTCTTCGAAGTATAAATTCATTGGTACATTAACCTCTAGAGCTCTCCAACCCTAAAGAATCTTCTGATGAAAGTTACAGATAGGAACGTCTCTCAGACTTTCCCTAACTGGTCGGAAAAAAACCTTTTCTTACTTTTTTGTCATGCAAGAGGCACAGTACTAACTGTCTTGGAAGACCATATCTATGACCTTCTTGTTCTTAAACATTTTCTATTTTGTGTTTTCTGTTTTCCTTCTAACTTCAATTTGTTTTTATCACAAATCCATCCGTCCTTGACATTTCTTTCCTTCTTTACCCCCAGTCTCTATAGGGCTTCAATGGCTTAAAAAACTGCAATGATTCTCCAGTCTCAAGGACTAAACCTTCAAGGCTAAAGTTAATCAACTTTCACCTAAGATGCTGCTCTCCTCGAGGTGTTAAATTCCTGAAACCACTTAGTAACGTTCTTTCTGGTCAGGCAAGTACTATGCCATTATCAGTTTTGCATTTCAATAGAGTATGTATTTGCAGTGAAAGAATACTAAGAAACTAATGCCACCGACGTTACTTTCTCAGAAATCACCGATTCCATCAACTTTAATAGTTATTTGGCCCCGTATATTCGAAATGGGTGCTGGAGAAATCTCATTAACCATCAGAGTTATCTCAAAACATAGACGGAAGTAAATATAATTCTGGAAATTTGAAACTAAAGTAAGCAATATTTCTCCACCAATTAGAAGTTTTTAGATTCCAAAATTAGAAATAATAATAAAATTTAAAGTTGAGTTGATATGATTGAAGCTAGGAAATCTGAACTGAGATCAACTATAAATAAACTGTGCTTATATGTTTATGTAGTAAAATTAATTATTATGTCAGAATTATGCAATTAAATCATCTAGTTTATCCCATTTAATGATGTAATATCCTTTCAATTATATTAGTGTGCTTGCCACAAACTATCTCACGTTTAACTGATATAACTTCAGAAACTATTTATTTTTGTTAGTAAAGGCTTTTTCCTATCGCTAATAAACTTGGAATTTGAAAGAAAAAAGACCAAAATTTATACAGAAATCACCTGTAGTAGATACATTGTTGCAACTTACGATCTTCGATTTAATTACGTTTTTAAATTAAAATTAGGAAAAATACGCGAGTGAAAGATGCATATAAAAGAAAGATGAAAGTATGGGCGATCAACAGGTTGGCCTTGGCCGATATAAATTGTTCAACTTAAATAACGAGTAACCATAACAATGGCCTTTACTTGGCAATACAAACGATTAGATTATGTGGTAATATTAATATATATATTCTATATGTCTTATTTAAAATAAATTCATTTTTACATACATGATTATATTTTGAGTCACTTCACATTTATTTATTTTACGTTTTTTTTTATCAAAGCAAGTTATTACGACTTTTCCTGCTGACAAAAGAAGTTAGGATACCTTTTAAATTCTACCCTCTCATCTACCAATTTGATAATGTAAATAAGCCTTTGACTTTCGTGTCATTTAAGTGTAAATGAGTTGAATGTACCATGAGACCGAATGAAAGCCATTGAAACGGCGCATAGTGAACCATGAATCTATATGGAAAAGAGTAAATTGGTGGTACCTCATTGCCCTCTTATAGTTCTGTAACATATATTTGATCCTTTTTTTTCCCCAAGAAAATGCTTCTCAAGATAGTATAAGAGGTGGCATTACAAGTTTCTCTTTAAATGTTCCATGATGTGCTTTTGGGGGGGTTAAGTGGTTGTGCCATTTTACTGAATAAATGGTGTGAGGTTTTAGCAATTTTTTACGTAAAAATTAGATTCAAGATTTCTAAATGTAAATAGTGATGAGAGAAATCGCGTGCTTTTCACTAGTTTTTTTTTGTTTTTGTTTTGTTTAATAAATTCAAAAGAGTATTATAATTATATTTTAATTGATTACTTTTACATTATTTTATATGATTTCGGCCTTACTGTTCATCTTCAGCTATTTAATTCCATTAAAAAATATATACATATATCATTTTATTATTTTTTTAAAGATATTTGGTTGGTCACCGTAACAAAAAATATAAATAAATAACTGAAGAAGACATAAACGTCGAAATGACCTACAAATAAAATAAAAGAAATAAAGATAAATGGGAACAAGGAAAGCAAAAAGATTTTATTTTAACAAATACTCACGTAGGGACTAAATAGTTTTACAAAAAACCTTCAATACAATTTATTTTAAAAAAGTTCCTCATGGCGGTGAGGTAAGGGTCCCAAAATCTTTGTTAACGAAAATACTTCTAACTTATACAATAAACTTTCAAGTTTGCAAAAAATCCGATGAATTGGGGTAAGAAAATGTTTTTATGTTTTTCTCATCAGGTATTTGTTTAAAGGTAATAAGGTAAAAACACATTCATTGACAAATAATCGATTTCTTTTTTTTTTGTTGAATACCACTAAAGTAGTCTTGTTAGTATTCTATCTCTACTCTTCGAGTCAAAACTCAATAGCGAAAAAGAGGTGCTAAATATCACTCTCTAAATATACAGTTTTTTATTAAATATTTCTTCCCTTCCCTGTGGTGTACCGCAAACCGTTATTTTCCTTTAGGTAATTGATACAATTTTTTCGCTTAAATAATTTTTTGCTTTTAAATATTAACCACATAAAACAGATTTTATAAAATATTAATAATGTATATATATATACAATGTAACCCAGTTCTTATGCATATTCTAAACGGTAATGCTGGTTTGATGAGTTTTTGACCTATACTTTAAACGTTTCTCTTCTTTGGGAAGAAGTCAATCAACTAGAAATCTTCTTTCTAGGTCAATATTTTTTCGTGAAATTTATTCAAAACTTTGAAATTATTTGATTGTTTGTATATTTTGTAACTGCTTATTACTTTGTTTAAAACTAATGTACAGTTTGTTTGCATACTTCCAGAAAACTTTAATTATTTAGTTTGTTTAGAAGAAGTAAAATAAACGTTTTACAAAATATTGGCCGACCGCTCCAAAAAATATTTTATTCCTCCACCCTCCTAGTAAATGATAATACTTAATATTTAAAAAGTGGAGCAAATATTACGGCTGACGATTTTCTATATCTGCCAATGTCGGCGGAGCCAAACCCATGTTGATTAATTAAGAAATCTAGAGTTCTTTCCTGGAAATGTATACTTATTGCTATGATATCTGCGCAGGATCTCTGAAGAACACCATTAGTACCTCTTTTTTCTTTAGAGCTTTATTGAAGATTGAATTTTAAAATAGCTATTTCATCAATAAACACAGCATTTGTTAGCTTCTTTTTCCTCATTCAATTTTCAGGAATTAGTACATTAATGATTTTATTCAAGGATTTGGCTAACAATGTTCAGATTGCCTTGCTTTACAAGGAAGTATATTGCAAAATAATGGTATTGAAGTTTTTTTACTTATTTATTTATTAAACAAGAACGTGGAGGAATCAAATTAATAAATTAATCATGACTTTGTTTTTTTATGCAACTTACACTTTAGAAATAAATTCCAACATTACTTAAGTGCACTTAAGATCAAACATTTCCGTGATGTACTTTAATTTTTAATTCCTCACCCGTAATCTACGAATACGAATGGTGCGCAAGAACAGGACAGTTATGAAATGAGAATTCTTCAGAATACCGTGTTCTGTAATAAATAATCCGATAATATCTTAGAATCAAATTTCTTTTTTACTTTTTCTCCTTCTTTGAATCCCTGAATGTACTTTGTGCTGTTTGCCACAATATGAGTGTATCGCGCTATAACCTTTAAACTCAAAACTATAACCACAAAAAAAAGAGCCTAAACAAAATTCAATGCACCCGAAGTATTTTGGGTTTTAGCTAGCTTTTGAAAATGATTATTTACACTGATACCTCTACCTACTACACTGTTGCCTTCGTACTTATCAGAGAAACGCCTTCTGGATATGGTAATTGAAAAGAATGGATATGAGACGATACATAATAACTCCAGAATAAAGGTGGAAACCTACGTCTTCAGAGATCTGGGCGTCCTAGGAATTTCACACACTCACTGGGGGATTTCAAGATCAACACACAATGATTTTTAATCCGAATTTCTGGATAACAATAAAGTCACAATTTTACAATTAACGTACTCGAAAATGATTACCTCCGATTCCTTTAAAAACTGGGTATCAAAATTAATTACAGGTACGAATGGCGTCAGGGGTAATTAAGCCCAAGTTGTTTAAGTGCACAAGTGCAATACTGTTAAAGTATTTAAGTTTAAGTGCGTAATCAACAAACAATAAACCTTTTCTAACTGCAAATTTTTAAACTTTCTTATCTTTATATTACAGGAGTATGTTATGCTGAATTTGCCGCCAGAGTACCAAAAGCTGGATCAGCCTATATTTACAGTTATGTCACAGTCGGAGAACTTGCTGCTTTCGTCATCGGGTGGAATTTAATATTGGAGTACATTATCGGTAAGATAAAAATTAATGATGTTTCTGATATAAATATATACCTTAACAGTGATGCAGTGAACTGCAACAATATTATTGTATATCCTTTACTGATAGAATGTAGGTGCCGCAGACGAATGGAGGTAAGGGTCAAGCATTTTGTAGTTCACCTTGTTCTTGGCACCTCAGCCACCATTGAAAGTAAAGGATAACCTGAAAAATAGGAGATACTTTAGTATTTGACAAAATTTACATAACTAGAAAAAAACCTGTTGTGAAAATACTCTCACAACTTTTACAGAAATTTTTGTTGATATGATCTTTATTTAGAAAATCTCATCTAAGTAGTGTCCTATAATAAATTATTTGAAGCTAAGAATATGTGATTAGTTACCCTTACTGCGGTATGCCGCCCTAAATTCGTAAATATGTTATCAAGATCTATCCCCTATAACTCCTAAAGCTTTGAAATGTACAAAAAAGAAGTGATGGTTTAAAATTAACCACTTAAAATGTAAATGGTTTCAACGTCAAGTTAAATTAAATACTGTGATATATATTTTTAATGTAAATACTAATTCTTTAAAGTTACACTTCGCGCAACCAATTTTCTCCAAAATATGTAATTAAAACTGTCCGGTAGGACAGTTGTATAAGGGTTGATCATCAAAAACTGCACGAAAAAGCGTAACGTTGAAAAACACCCAACTTTGACAAATTTTTTCTCTTTTTCTATAAAAGATAAAATTCCCAAATTTTCTTTAAATTATAGGGCAAGTCCTCCTTTATAACTGTAATTTTTTTGTCAAAACCCAGATTTAATATATTACGAGAAAAAAGTTATTGAAAATGAGCAAAAACGGCATTTTCAAAAATTGGTCTTGTTCTTGTTGTTGTTGTTGTTGTTGTTGTTGTTCTTCTTGTTGTTACCTTTTTTGTAAACAACGTAGCGCCTAAACGCGTGAACCGATTTTCATGAATGAGGTGTCATTCGTTTCGGAATTTTATGTAGATGTGCCTTTTGGGGGTCTCGACGCTGTACATCAAATGGGGGAGGAGTTAGCCCCATATATGTGAGGCCCCTTCTCAAAATTATTATTACTAATAACTCTGAAAATGTTAACCCGATTTTAATAAAATTTGGCAGGATGAAAGGTTTAGGGCACTCCTACGTAACATTTAAACGACGTTCTGCTCTTACCCTTATTAGGGGGAAGTATGGTAATCGTTTCAAATTATCGAAACGTGAACCGATTTTCATGAATGAAGTGTCATTCGAATCGAAATTTTGTACAGATTTGCACTTTAAAAGTCTCGTCGCTATGACTCATAAGGAGGGGAGTTTGCCCCACCCAAGTAAGGCCTTTTCTAATACTATTATTACCAATATTTCTATTACGCTTAGTTCGATTTGGATAAAATTTACCACGAAGAAGTGGTTAAAGCTCCTCTACGTGGCTGTGAAGTGCCACCATGCTCTTACACCTACTAAGAGGAAGTACTGCAATCGTTAAAATTATCAATGAGTGAACCTATTTACATCAATGAATTCGATTCAAAATATTTGCCTTTTAGGGAGAAGTACTGTAATCGCAGTTTATTTTTCTTACTCCTCTTAAAAGGAAGTACTGAAATCGCTTTTTAATTTTGCTATTTACGTACAAATACCTTCCTATTTTATTCAAAACGCTTTCTCTAAAAAATTGTTATTGAGGATGGTTTGGGGGACCGCAACTATAATCATTCTTTAAAAAGATCGCTCCAGTGGTAGTTACGGTTCGGACTTAACACCTTTTTAGGTTATAATGGTAGAATTTATTATTCCAAATTTTAATAAAATCTGTAAAGCAGATATGTAACTTTGCAAAACAGACAAAAAGGAAAATCTATCCAAAAAGTCCAAAAATCTCATTAACAAAAACTTACAGTTTAAAATGTTAAGTATAAGGGTTGATTAAACGCCAAAAGGTACACAAATCAGCAAGTACCCAACATTTCATTAATACTTCATTAATATTTAAGTAATTTTACTGCATTAAATTTCATTTATTTTTTTGAATTTATTAGAGGTCACAGACCCTTATGCTGGCCATTTTCGTCTACAAAATATTTGTTCAAATAGAACACTATTTCTTAGATTGACTGTAATATCTAATCAACAAACTATTAATCACAGGTTAAAAAAAAAACTTTATAAAAAAAAAATATGAGGTTAAAAAATTCAAAAACTTTTTTCAAAAATGCTTGCACCAACATTCATCAATGATTTTGTTTATTTTATTTATTTATTTTTATTTTTAAATAAAAATCTTCGGTTTAAGTTCGTAATTCGATTAAAGCAATTGTTACTTTATTTAGTAGTCAAGCGTTTTTAATAATAGGTAATAATTAATCTGGCTTTATCGCAAATAATATAGTTTTCTTCAATTCTCAATCTAGGTATTCTTACCGCAGTGTTATATATTTGGAATATAAGATATGCATATTTTTATGACAGCTAATTATACCAGTATTTTACCTACTATAAGTAAAATTAGAGGGACTACATTAAATTACAATTGAGAAATGAATAATTATTGTTGAATAATTTACTGGATATTACCTATGCGTTATTTGTACTCACAAATACTTCGGTAAGAAGAATTCTAGACAGAAATATTGTTTTAAATCCGTGATTCAAATTTAAACAGTAGCCGACTCTAACTTTGTCTTTTTCTATTTTAACATGCATGTATATGTGACTACTCAGAATAAAGGGCCTAATAAAGATAAATCAGAAGAATAATTTGGAATAAATTATAGGTAAGACTTTAAGCTCCTTAATATTACAAAATTGGTGAAACCGTACAAATAGACTGAATAACTCATTAAAATGGTGCTTTAAAATTGCTGTAGCTTACAAATTATACAACAATCAATTCTCCAGGAAAAATAATTTCATTAATAATAAAAAAATATGAAGAGCAAAGAGTGTAAGATTTATAACAAAAAAAAAAGAAGGTTTTTGTGCCCTTACTTCTAAAAAGACGCATAACCACTTGGAAATACTCTCACTTCCTCTCTCTGTGAATGTGTGTATGTGTGCATCCAATGCAACTCAAAAACCATATTTGAAATTTGAAATTTCTCTTAGGTACCACCAGTAAAATTTGTCATTCTCAACCATTAGTGATTCACACTATATTTTTGTAATTCACTAATCTAAAAACTAAATTATTAGTAAAACTGATATTTTATTGCATTTAAAACCAAAAGGCGTGATTTATTTTTAATCACTCTTTTTATTGATATACATTCTTTTCATAAACCAATTGTTTTGGTTAAATAATTTGTAAACAGTAGTTTTCTTTACTAGACATGCATTATCTAAAGATAAACTTTATCATTATGTTTGTTGTAATTAATTAATGTTTACTTTGAACATAATAAAAAATTATTTTGAAATAGGTTAATAAAACATCGATTTCATTAAAATTAATCTTTGGGATTAAATGCTATTATTAAAAATTGAAAATGTTTACATAGATGAGCTTCAAGGTCACTGCTTATGTAGATAAAACGTATTCCTAATAAAAACTGACTGGGACATTTTTGTTCTAATTTTTTACGCGTAATTTTTTTCCCCTTTAATAGCATGTTTCCAATAGTTCTTGAAACTGCCAGTAGAAACTAGCAAAAAAAATATACTTTTTAGACCGCTGAGAAAATTCGACAGAAATCTATAGTAAAATTCATAATTTGACAATAGGTTTTTGAAACAGAGATCTTAAGAACATTATTATTAACCTAATCACTACAAAAAAAGGATGTAACGAAGTAGGGGGAACAAACCTAGAAAATAACGAGTATCAATGTAAGTGTCTCTTTGTAAGTTAAACGTAGATAAATAATATAAAGAATTAAAATCTTCAAGAACTTTAGAGCACATCTCTTACAAGGTTACAGCTCTTTTGAATTAGAGACTGGGGAACAGCTAGTTGTTGCCCAAAGAGGATGAAAACGTCTAAGTGAGTAAGCAAAACGAGAAAATGACTAGATTCAGATCAGGAGTACCGTCCAATTCATTTGTCTTCCTATCAATTATATAAAACCAAGCCTCTATTAAGGGTTTTTTAAAAGAAAGTAGCAAAATGATGTTTACCATGACTTTTTCGCAATGGATGTAAGATTTGGAATTAGGAATGTGAGAAAGTAACAAATATGTAATTTTCTGTAGACCACATTTTGACTTCTCAGAAACCAAACTACCAACTAAGTTTACCAATTTAAACAGTGATTTTAAATTTCAACATAAATAATTTTGATTTCTAAAAGTCATAACACATTTTGAGAAAGTTTCTATTTTTTCCCCCATAATAATTATTGTCGTTTTGTTTTAGGCACAGCAAGTGTTGCTAGAGCTTTCAGTTCGTACCTTGACACAATGACAGGTAACGTGACGGCCAACACTTTAAGAGAAGTAATGCCAATCCATGTCTCATTTCTCTCGCCGTATCCTGATTTTCTTTCATTAGGCATTGTGCTGGTTTTAACAGGTAAAAATTATACTTTCTCTTTTTTTTTTTTAAAGACATCTTCAAGAGTTTCTTCTTCTTTTTTAAATTAAAATTGGAGAGATGTAAAGTTTTTTTGTAAATGTTACTTGAACAAAATATGTTATACAAAACCTTGCAGCATTAATTATTCACGCTACAATTAAAACTTCTAAAATTAGACGTGCACAAGATTAGAATTCTCAATATTTCATTCTTTGAAATTATTTCTAAATAGAATCCATTGATAATTTAGCGTATAAAATGTTATTCAGTGTTTCAAGAGTGAGAATCTTGATACTGTACAAAAATAAAAAATAAAAGTCAAGTGTTCACATCAAATGTTTTACACTCCATTATTGCGGATTTCCAAAAACTGTTTATTAATATGTTAAAATCTTATGATTATCAGTCAACAAGTTTTTTAAGAATGTCTATCTCAGTTACCAAACAAAAAATAGCAAAAAAAGTTTTGTTTTTTTTCGTGATAACTCAGCGAATTCTTAAGAAACTTCTGTTTCAAAATTAGATTGCTGGTTGGTGAGTTTTAATCAAATATGCGAAATATTTTTATGGAGAAGATTAATTTTGAGTTTAGGAGCATTAGCGTTTGGGCATAATCTTTCAAAACTACTTCTAGCCCTTCTGCTCTTAAAAAAGGTAGAATTACTTATCACTTACAATATAATTTTAATAAAAGTTAAATTTTTGCAAATAAATATTTCAAATCTTACCATAACTTCTATCTTAAACGATTGTAAACCAATAAACACAAGAAAAATATAATTAAATTTTAAGTTGTTTTCAATAAAACTGGCTTTTCATGTAAAAAAGTTAATTCAACAATTTAAATAAGGGTTTAATAAAACTTGAAAAGGAACATAACTCAATTCTATTCATCCTAATACAGTAATAAATGTTTATTATATTTATTTATTATTTCAGCGCTACTAGCGTGGGGAGTGCGAGAATCAGCAATGATGAACAATATCTTCACAGCATTTAACCTTCTAACAGTGGTAACAGTTATCATAGCCGGCCTATTTAAAGGTAATTACGAATTTCTGGATTCAAATAATAATTTTTAACTAATGAACTTACTTTTGTCGAATGACCGTAAGTTGATTTGATAGTGACAATTATGTAAACATGAATATGAAGTTTGGGACTACAGAACTTATTTTAGCTCTGGACTTTTATAAATAAACTGCTTGAGAACGTCTAGAATAGGCCTCATTTTTTAAAATTTAAACTGTAGAAGCAAACCATCTTTACTGCTGCAAGCCCTGTATCAAGATAATGTCTGCTTTATTAATGATTTAGTTTAAGAAATTTATAGCAAAGTGCGACATTTTTAAAAGGCAAAATATATATATTAGATAACCTGTCTATGAATTGAAGCAAACTTAAAATTAAATTAAATTTTGTTTCCAGTGAATGCAAGCAATTGGAACATACCAAAATCAGAAATACCAAAAGGTGTTAAAGGAGGAGAAGGTGGTTTCTTACCGTTTGGATTCTCTGGTGTAATGGCTGGAGCGGCTAAATGTTTCTTTGGTTTCGTGGGATTCGATTGCGTGGCTACTACAGGTAAAACTGAAAGAAATAAATTTAAACATCAGAAAGTTTTGGGGAATATGACCGCATAAGATTATAACATTACATCCACACTATAGGAAGGGACTTCTGCTACTTTCATGCTGTCAGTAGAAGGCAGAATTCTTTCAACTATATATTTCAATACAAAAGTAGAATTTCCGCAAATTAATAACATATATTTTGTTTATCTATAGGCGAAGAAGCGAAAAATCCACAAAGGCATATTCCATTAGCTATAGTAACATCATTAATAATCATATTTCTGGCTTACTTCGGCATATCCACTGTATTAACTATGATGTGGCCATACTACGATCAGGTAACAATCCAACAAAGTTGTAAAAATTCAGAATTAATTAGCCAGTTTAAGAACATTTTGATTTTAACTAATATACAAAAATTTAATTAATTACCTATCTAATTTTTAATCATGTAAATCTATTTGTTGTAAATATTATTTAAACTCACGATGACAGCATTGCAGTGACCATCTTTACCAACTAATTTATTTTTAAAAAGTTAACATATTTTAATAACAAATATGAATTTCCACATTTCAAACAAGCTATTCATATAACTAGAGTTTATAAGTTCAAACTGTTACAGTTTTTATCACGAATAATCTTTTAGAAATAATCCCGAAATCCTGAAAACGTATTGAATTGAATAACCTCCCCAATTGGGTCATAGACAGACAATTACGTATTTTAAAGTGGCTGATAAGAAAAGTTAATGAATAATTTAAAAATTGATGTGAAAATATAAAAAAAAACTTACGTTTCTAATAATCGTATTTGAAAATAGCAGCAAAAGAGATCACAATAGAAGTTAAGAACTGCAGTACACCACCCTGCCACCTAACGTCCATGTTGGAAACTACAGCTGACCTAAATAAGAAAATTGCAATCAAAATATTTAAAAATATAATCAATTATATTCATATCATATCTACCTGTTAATAAGGAGTATACCAAAAAAATTTCTATTATATTTTAACAAAATTAACAGTATAAATTAGTGAATAATGATACTGTTCCTATGAATTACCTTTAGATCATTGCCTTAAAGTTAGGGTTGGTTAAATTCTTGGAGCTGAGATTATTTTTGTATTTTTTTTTTTTAGTACATTAATACTTGTTTAGGCTTACTAAAAATCTAGGAACTTGTATAACGATGTCAATAAATATGTATTATTGAAGTGTGGCAAAAAAAGAAAAAAAAAACTGAAGCACGAATAAGATACTTGCAGAACTGAATATTACAAGTATCTATTTTATTTCTTTTGATTCCGAGACTTTTTAATTTCTAGGATAGGTACATTACCTTATAGATTCAACGTTTTACTATGTTGCATAATTTCGTTGAGTAGCTGATCTTCGTTGAAGTAATCTGATAAAATTGTTGCAAACAAAGCACATATTAGCTCAGCTTCTGTAATGAAATTACAACAAGATAGTTAAAAGTCTTAGCAAATCTTTTTCAAATAAAACAAATACAATAATTTTATGAAAATGTGTAACCAATGTAAAACCTAATACTAATTTTATTTTATTACTGATTATTCTAGGATGAAAATGCTTCAATAGTCATTACATTCAAAAATGTAGGCATGCCCGTGGTCAGTACTATTGTATCAGCAGGAGCAATATTTGCACTTTGTACAAGGTAAAACATAAATCATTAAATATCGGTAGAAACAATGGATTTTTAAATATTTGCATTTGAGTCAGAAAATTACAATAATTGTAGAATTTGAAGAAATTCCTCTTAAACATTTTCTCATGTTCGTAGATTTTAATACGAATCTACCATTACTACATTTTCTGGGCTTTTTTCCCCCCAAAAGCCCCTGAATATTGTGGGCCAATATTTTTCAACTGCTTCGACGTGCAAAAAATCTATTACTAAATGATCATAAGGGGAAATAATATGCTTTTTCCCTGAAGGAACTCTCCAATATCCAGAATACCCCAAGACATCTTTGAGCTCCTAATCCTCAAGCATTGCCTTTAGAATACTCGTACATCGCGTCTCCCTGCCTAAAAACTCCTTATTATATAAAGTAACCTTTCAATTCACCTCCAGTTTCCTCATTCTCCAATTTTGTACTTCTCCGTCACAAAATAGTTTCATATTATAGTTTAATGATTATCGTGGACCACAGAATATTATTGTTACTTCTGTTAGTCACACATACATAATGCATCAAATTCTTTGACAATAATATTCACAGAGACTGACTCAAATATTAACTCCATTCAGTTGTAAATATGATTCAAGAGCAATACACACGATACACACGATAAAAGCCATCAGATTTCTATAGATAGAAGATTGTGAGGAGCTATTTGGTGTCAGAAAAAAATGTAGAAAACCAACATTTTGTATACCTATTTTGTAAATTTTTTTTTTGGATTAACAGACCGAATTTCTCCGTGTCTAAATTTGATATAAAAGAATTTCTCTAAATTATCTAAATATAAGTCACCAAATTTTAAGATTATCTAAATTGAAAGATTGATGTGCATAATATTCCGGTAGCATGTTAGGCTGCATCTTTCCACTTCCAAGAGTGCTGTACGCTATGGGAGTGGATGGATTACTTCCACCTTTCTTCTGTCACATCTACAAAGGAACCCAAACACCAGTACTAGCAACGCTTTCTTCCGGAATCTTTTCAGGTCTTGACAATGAATAATATTATTTAATAGCACAAAGAAAAGCTTTAACACAATTTAACCAACCGTATTCATGATATTTTTATTATTGAAAGTGGGAATTCATGCCTGAATTTTTGGAAATTGGAGTTCAATAAATTCGCATGCGTAGAAGGTTTTTTGTTTTTTAAATTTTAACTCTTATTATTATTATTAATTCTTATTTTTATTATTAACTAACATTTTGTTTAAATTTTAATAGAATATTTACTTTAATAAAGAGTGCCGGTTCATTTATGAATTTTATCTTTTATTTAAGAACATATTCTAAAATTCTCCCTATCTCTATTTTTTGTCTTGTTTACAGACGATAACAAAAATTCTAATTAATGGTTTAAATTAAGTAATTAAAATTAAAAAAAATAACGTACTTATGTCTACAGTCTTCTTGGCACGATGTTTCCAATGCCGAGGATGTTATATGCAATCGCTAGTGATGGCCTACTATTTAAGTTGTTTGCCAATGTGAATGCTAGGACCAAGACTCCAGTCAACGCTACAATAATTTCTGGAGTTGTCTCAGGTTTTTATCATAATGAAGAACATAATGATATCTAGTGACATGTGTCTT
This sequence comes from Rhodnius prolixus, assembly GCF_049639745.1. Taxonomy (NCBI): domain Eukaryota; kingdom Metazoa; phylum Arthropoda; class Insecta; order Hemiptera; family Reduviidae; genus Rhodnius; species Rhodnius prolixus. The sequence goes on from NW_027411582.1 coordinate 10,748,217, forward strand.
TTGTCTGTGTTAAGTTCAATGTCGAAAAAGAACAGCAAAGGGAAATTATTGCAAAGTTTTCTGTAACTGTAACTTGATTTGAAATATGTGATAAAATTAATACAATAATAAATATTTTTTTGTTTTTATTGTGAAATATTTTATATTTGTTTTAATGAAGAACAATTTCTTGGTGTGAACTGCCTTCGGCGCTTTCAAATTTGATGTAGAAACACGCACATAACTTTGTTCTCATTTTTTTTAATAAGTAAAAATAATTCTTCGGATTTTCAGCCAAATCAAAAACTTAGCAAAATAAGTTTCGTTTCCAAAATAGTGAAGGGAAAACCGTCGAATTCGTAGGAAAGAGTGGAAAACCTCCTAAATTCAATTTTCACGAAGTCATTTCCTGAGTTTTTAATACACAATTTGTTTAGTTCAACTAGTTGACGAGACAAACAAGGAAAATTAAAATAAAAAATTATAATTAAGTTTTTAAAAAAATCGCTTTTCTAGAAATTATCATATTTTACCATAAACATCGTATAAATGATTGAACCATACGTTACATTAGAATTGTACATTGGAGTTTGAGCTCCTGCGATTATTTGTTTTTGTGTAACAGAGTTTACATACATGATAGGAAGTCAAAAGAGGCATTTCCGTTAAATACAATATCGAACATTTAATCTAAATTTCATCTTATTACAATGTTGATAATGATATAAACTCGCGCGTACACTGCTAGGGCTTTTAGCAATTACTAGAAATGAGAAATAAGTAATTGTTCTTCATTTTTCATAATACTGCTTTTAGTTACAAGTGTGAAGAGCCAAAAAAAATCAATACTAGATCTTTGTGACTCCTTGTTTGTCCAGTAGTCTTTGTTTGTAGTTGTGTTGTCGACCGCATTATTAGCCATTCCATGAGTGGTTAGAGATATTGCTTAGGCTTGCAAACAGGTATCCTGAATGCATAGGCAGGGGCACACATCTACTGCTTATGTAGGACCTACGCTAGTACGTTAATGTTGTAAATGTCAAGCTAATATCCTTAAAAGCATACTGGTCATTACAGCTCATAGTAAAACGGTACATTAAATACTTATAATTTGTTTTTTGTTTTCAAATTAATATAGCTAGACAGTATAAATCACATTCTAATTAACATTAGTTAATTTTATTAATTCATCAATGTTGTCCAGTATTAACATTTAAGTGTAATTTTAAAACAAATAATCTAATAGGATTAAAAGATATTTAGTTTCCTTAACTTTTATCAATCTTATTTGAATAGAATTATATCTATTTGGTGTGATAATGAAAATTCAAAATATGCTGAATTTGATGAATAAATTGTAAGGTAGACCTTTGTTACAAGTTTTTATGATTGAAAGGGTCCACAAAGTACAGCTATTTTCAGTAAAGTTACTTTTCTTTACTGATGAATAAATTGGATAACAGGCTGTTGTTACAAAACAAACTGCAATAGTTGGTTGGAGGTTACAATTGTAGTTTGTACTTTCTTTGCTTTTTTTAGCAAAGTTACTGAAGAAAAAAAGGAAGGTATCCTTTCATCTTCCAAAGCTTTAAAACATTCTCTTCTTCAGGTTCCTGAAGGATGCTAGAAGTTACGATAATTTCGAACTTAAAAGAAAATAAATACTTCTTGTACCAATTCAACTATTACAACTTGTAAATTTGCATTTTATTCGTTCGCTCATCGTTAGCATGTTGGTTGCTATGTTTTTGGTCAACAAGGCTTTTTTATTAACTGCATGCGCAAGAATAGAATAACATAAATTATTACTTCTTAAGTGCATGAATGCTTCCATGTAATTAGAATAATTTGCATCTTAAATCTGAATTATTAAGAAACGGTGTTTCATTGTTTAGATAAGTTGAAGTTTATTGATTTTTTTTTTAATTATTATCTAAGAATAATCATAACGCTGGTTAACGCAAATGCGTACTTCAATTTATATAGTTATTTATGTTAATTAAAGATGCTAATACAATCATAAAAGAAAGAAAACATTTTAATATTGTTTAGAACTAAATTTTAACAATTAACTGCTTTGCAATTTAGGTATAATGGCTGCATTATTCAATCTTGAACAACTGATAAATATGATGTCAATAGGAACATTGTTGGCGTATACAATTGTTGCACTTTGTGTATTATTGCTTAGGTAAGTTTTTTTTTTTTAATTCAAACTTTAATCTTTATCAAACTTCTTTTTTTTTCAATCACATTACATTCTTTCCAAATAGATAATAATTATTCAGCCTCCTCTTTTATTTTAAATAGATACCGTGATCCGAAACCAGCAATGTACGAGCCAAGAACTTTAAAAGAAGAAACTTGTACCTGTGGACAATATTTCGGACGTCTCATCAATTTTAATAGAGCCCTACTACCCGATAAATCGACTACTTCTATTGCTGAAGGAGCTACGACCGTTTTTGGTAAGTTTGCTTCTTTTCCGCAAGTAAATATTTTGTTACCCTTCAGGGCTGATAATTTTTTACCGAATCAGGATCTAATTATTTTACTAACACTGATTACTAATATTTTAAAATTAATTTTAAATTTGTTACCAAAAATAAGTTATAAAGGAGGATTTGTTCTATATTTTAAAGAAAATTTTGGAATGTCATCTTTTAATGATAAAGAGAAAAAAATTGTCAAAGTTGGGTGTTTTTGAACGTTACGCTTTTTCGTGCACATTTTGACGATCAATCCTTATACAACTGTTCTACCAGACAGTTTTTATAACTACTTCAAAATTCTTCTACAAAATTTAACTACAGAATCTTCTTTGTTACAGTTGCCTGTACCATAATTACAACAATATGGATTGTTAACTTCGAGGATACATTTGGGACTGACACAACTTGGCCTTTGTATGTACTAATATTATTTTTAGTACTCACTTGTCTTCCAGTAATTGTTATTGCTTTACAACCACAAGATCAGCCTCCGGTATTTTTCAAAGTAAGTTAATATCTTTCAATCTAAAAAGAAGAAAAAAAAAAAAACATGTAAATTCCACATTAAGCCGATCAATTAATGTAATTTAAATTTTTAAACAACTATTAAACATCATTTTAATTTCAGGTTCCTTTGCTACCAGCATTACCTGCAGTAAGCATATTTGTAAATGTATATCTGATGATGAAATTAGATTTTCAAACATGGATAAGATTTGCTGTCTGGTTGATTATTGGTAAGTAATTTAACAATAAAATAAACTTATGGAAGTTTAAACAAATTATCCAAAATAACATTTTAAAAAAACTCTTTAAGAGGAGGTTTTTTTTGGGGGAGGGGGGGTTGGAAGGGCAACTGTTTTTTCGTTACCTATCACCGGACCGTAATGGTTCCTAGGAAGAGAAAATCTTAGGACCCGAACCTGAGATCTCCGCTTGGGAATCAAATGAACCAACCATTCAGATATCTTTCTTTACTATTGTTTTAAAATTTCGCTTGATATTGGTGTTCTTGCACGAGTTCCTTAGGGTTGGAGAGCTATAAGGTATTATAATCGTCCTAACTGATAATGAAATAGAGGAAAAAGCTTCAGCGTTTAAATGAACGCCATTTATTTGCCGTAAAAAAAGACGCGATCAAAGCGGGGGTATTAACTAAATTAAATCTATGTGACACTCTTATGCCAGAAGGAACTACAAAGTATACATGGTTACCTGGAAATTTTTATGAACCTAAATAAATGTTTGAATTTTTGGTCTTCAGGTGGTCTAAATCTAATACATTACTAAATATACTTTGTAAAATAATGTAACTAACACGTATCATCACATAGAGGTTTCATTAAAAGGTATTTTATTGTCCGTGTTAAGAAAAAAACCACTCAGTACATTATCTCCTTATTAGAGAGAATAATGTGATCAGCATAACTTAAAAGAATCCGCAACCATTAATGGTAGCAAACCAGATCCTACAGAGTGTTTGGAGGAGGCACTTCATGAAATATTTGTCTAAATCAAAACTGCACGAATGAAGCTGTGGCTGCAATCACTACGCTGATCTTGAACATTTGGGAATGAACTAGGACGACACAAAATAAGAGTTCATTGTCAAATTATATTAAGAGATATTATATTAAATTAGTGAATTTTTATTTATTAATTTGAGGAATCAAGTACTTCGTGTTGTTTCGTAGTAAATACTTACATCCCAAATGGGAAAATCTCATCATTTTTGAGTCTTATCTCTTAGTCTTTATTTGCATTCTTCTTCCTTTCAACCGTCATGTAAAGAAAGAAGTTGATTACTTTTTACAAGTTATGCCTAACTGATATTTGTTTTCAGGCGCTTTAATCTACATATTCTACAGCATTCAGCATAGTGTAGAAGGAAATAAAGACAAAATGGCCAAAGAAAGTATACAAATTGTAAATATGAGGGATCCAAAATTAGCGTGGACAGCTCCAAAAGTATTTTAAATTATTTTGTTTTAGGTCTTTATACATAACCTTGGTAAGGAACCGCTAAAAAAGAATGTTATTTTTTATGTAAATTTAAAAAAAAAATGAAATTACAACATATTTTTTGAACACATTTTATGTTTAAATTTGTTGAATATTTATAGTTTTAATTATTTTTAATTATCACTATTATTTAATAATTTACCGCGGGCTGTGTATAATTCACCAATTATTATTAGAAAGATACGAGTACTAATGTCTACCTTACGCATCAGTTTTTACCTTGAAAATGAGTACAAGTTTTTTTTTTTTGTGTAAGTAATTTTAGATAAAATTATTGAATTATATATTTTTCAAGGCTTCACTTGATTCAACTTGAACCAGATTATGCTAAAACGACAAGATAGCTTGAAATAAAATTCGTCTGGTAAAATATCTTACTTTTTTCATTGAAGAATTTACTTCTAAATCACCCATTACGCTTTAATCAAATGCAAAGCAAGTGATTGAGTCAGATGTGTATCCCGTCCCTACCTAACTAACTATATACATACACTTTAGGTTCCAAAAAAAAACATTTTCGAGAAAAAAAAGGGGGTCTAAAGGCCCAGTCATTTGTTGTCAATACTCGGTTTTAACAATATTATGTTTACAAATATTTTGAATGTACCTTTTAACATTTTTTGCTGCGTGGACTTTTTCTTTTAGAAATACAAAGCCGCGAAACGTTTCAATACCTTATATAAATATACGTAAAATGCAAAGTAAAGGTAGTTTTTTTCTTGACTTCGGCCAAATTTGAATAGAAAGATAGTTTAGTTCCGTTTCCATAGTAACAATTACCCCCTTTGGATCACGTCTTAGATTTACATTGACCTTCACTGTGAAACATTAAAAAATAAAATAAAAAGTAAGCTGAAAATTCAAGCATACACTGGTTCTGTAAAAGTGAAATTAAAATAATATAAGTTTATAAAATAGAAAATTAAGCTCACTTTTAAGATAAAAAGTCGATAAATAATTTGGTATTAACCGGGTTTTGTAAATAAAATTTAGAAAATCTTAAATTAGACGATGGACATATATTATTGACATTTTGTTGTTATATTAAATTAGTTTATTAATTTAAATTTAAACATGAACGAATCCCTTAGTTTATAATCCATGTATTATTTATAATGTAATAATGGAAAATATTTTAGAATAATGAATTATAAATGTGATCTCTACGCAGCAGAATCTAGTAATTCTATTTTTATTAATTGTAAATATTTTGAAAATAAAATTAATTTGAGTATAAATAAAGAAATAAAATAAATATATTAACTGTATTAACTGATTTAAAAATGTTCAAACAAAATGTACTAATCTCTAAAAATGACTCTCATTAAAATGATGTGCCAATGTCAAACAAAATTGTTTCCAAAAACGAACAGAGAAATCAATATTCGAGAAAATTTGATCTTAAATGATAAGCTCACTTTTATCTAATTTTGTAATTTTAAATTTTAAACTTCAAAGTTATCAATAATAATAATAAATTAAATTGAATAAATAAAAGTGAATTCATAAAATTATCACTACAAAAGAGAATTTAGAGATTTTTTTTAGAGATTTAATTTTACAGCAGAAATTTTAAAGAGTGAATTGTTCTGATTATTTATTTATTCATAATTAAAGTGTTGATTGTTTGAAAATGCTGAAATAAAAATTTATTTATGGACTTACTTCGAATTTTAGAAAGTATTAATTTGTTTTGTATTATTAAGGGAATGTGCATAACTGTTGTTTCGCCTGTGATCATTTCAGTATGTATGTAAATACATATATAAAAAATATAGTGTCTTAGAAACTGTAACTGTTTATCTTTAACTTATTTCCCTTCTACGAGAAAAGCAGAATAGCAATTCTATCGAATAATCGAACAAGACTTTTAAGGAAGGAAAAACATTTTCTTATTTGTTTTGATAGTAATACCTTAATAAAACATCTCAAAACGTGATGTAAAATGTATTTAGTGAACTTGATTACATTTTGAGATCGATTTAAAGGTAAGTTGGTTAAGGAGATTTATTTTTTATCCTGAACTTCCCTTACATCGCAGTACTGTATGACAGTGTGACTTCAGAACAGCATAACAATGAAAAAGTGTTTTTCTTGCAAGAAGAAGGATGCGAATCCTTTTTTATTCATCAAGTGACTAGCAGCATGATTGGGACGGATCTAAGGTTAAGACTTCTTTATTATTGCTCTCTCACGGTTAAACTTAATCCAACTTCTTGCTACCTTTAACTTACAGTCTATTAGCTCATTTGAAGGAATGATCCATGAAAATCTTTGGATAATCATACAGCAAATTTAATGAGGTCTTCAGTCTTATCAGGCAAATAATCTTGAACCGCCACTTTCCTTATGGCTGATCTTCTATTACTTCCAGATTCTATTGCATCGTTCCAACATAATTATTAGGTACATGTCTTTCTTCACAAACACGGAAACTTCTGCATTATTCTCCTAAAAGAAAGATGTAACATAAATGTAATGATTATTGTGATAAGAAAGCAGAAAAAATAACCGAAAATTCTAGAGTTGTTAATTTTTATCCAAAGAAAAGAGATTATGATGAGATAATTTTTTGCAAGTCTAGTGAAAATAGTTCTCTCAAGTTGAGTACAGTTTAAATTCTAATTAGAAACATTCAATAAATAAAATAAAATGCATGTTTGTAAATGTAATATTTAGGACTTAACTAATCTCTATAATGAGGGTTTCAAAGATCTTTTTTGAAGAAAAACTTCGGGCAGATCATTTCTTAGCTTAAAGACTCCTTAACAAAAACTTACAGTTTAAAAAGTTAAGTATAAGGGTTGATTAAACGCCAAAAGGTACACAAATCAGCAAGTACCCAACATTTCATTCAAGCTTAGTTGATATAATTTAAGTAATTTTGCTGCATTAACTTTTCCTTCACATTTTTTAGAATTTATTAGATGTCACAGACCCTTATGCTGGCCAGTTCGTTCATAATATTATTTGGTTATAATTATGATAAAATGTATATTATATCTTCGTTTTTAAATAGGTACTTTATTTTAACTCTATTCCAAATAATTATTATTCTTCTGATTTATCTTTAATATGCCCTTTATTCTGAAGTTGTCACATCTTATACATGCATGTTAAAGTAGAAAAAGACAAAGTTAGAGTCGGCTACTGTTTAAATTTGAATCACGGAGGATTTAAAACAATATTTCAGACTTGAATTCGTCTAACCGAAATATTCGTGAGCACAAATAACACACAGTTAATAACAAGTAGATTATTCAACAATTATTCATTTCTCAATTGTAATTTAATTTTACTTACAGTAAAATACTGGAATAATTATCTGTCCTAAAAGTATGCAATACTTATTTATTTTATATTACATAACATATTATAACATTGTGAGAAGAACAGCTACATTGAGAGTGTGATTGAAGAAAACTATATTATTTTCTATAAAGCCAGATAATTATTACCTATTATTATAAACGTTTGACTACTACATAAAGTAACAATTACTTTAATCGAAGAATGAACTTAAACAGACGATTTTTATTAAAAATAAAATAATGGAAATCATTGATGTATGTTGGTGTAAGCATTTTTTTAAAAAAGTTTTTAAATTTTGTAGCCTCGTAATTTTTTTTATTTTTTATAACGTTTTCTTTTTAACCTGTAATTAATAGTTTGATTATTATAGATTAATAGATATTACAGTCAATCTACAGTGCTACTTCAACAAATTTTTTGTAGATGAAAATGGCCAGCATAAGGTTCTGTGACATCTAATAAATTCTAAAAAATGTGAAGGAAAAGTTAATGCAGCAAAATTACTTAAATTATATCAACTAAGCTTGAATGAAATGTTGGGTACTTGCTGATTTGTGTACCTTTTGGCGTTTAATCAACCCTTATACTTAACTTTTTAAACTGTAAGTTTTTGTTAAGGAGATTTTTGTACCTTTTGGATAGATTTTCATTTTTGTCTATTTTGCTAAGTTACATATCTGCTTTACTGTTTTTTTTAAATTTGGAATAAGCAATTCTAACATTATAACCTGATAAGGTGTTAAGTAGGAACCGTAACTACCACTGGAGAGATCTTTTTAAAGAATGATTATAGTTGCGGTCCCCAAACCATCCTCAATAACAATTTTTTTGAGAAAGCCTTTTTATATAAAATAGGAAGGTATTTGTACGTAAAAAGCAAATTTAAACTGCGATTTCAGACCTTCCTTTTAAGAGGAGTAAGAAAAATAAACGGGCGATTACAGTACTTCTCCCTAAAAGGCAAAGAGGCAAAGATTTTGAATCGAACGACAATTCATTAATGTAAATAGGTTCACCCAATGATAATTTTAACGATTTCAGTACTTCCTCTTAGTAGGTGTAAGAGCATGATGGCACTTCACAGCCATGTAGAGGAGCTTTAATCACTTCTTCGTGCTAAATTTTATCAAAATCGGACAAAGCGTTATAGAAATATTGGTAATAATAGTTTTAGAAACGGCCTTACTTGGGTGGGGCGAACTCCCCTCCATATGAGGCGTAGCGACGAGACTTTTAAAGTGCAAATCTGTACAAAATTTCGATTCGAATGACACTTCATTCATGAAAATCAGTTCACTTGTCGATAATTTGAAACGATTGCTATACTTCCCCTTAACTAGTGTAAGAGCAGATCGCCGCTTTAATGTTACGTAGGGGAGCCCTAACTCTATCATCCTACCAAATTTTATCAAAATCGGGCTATGATTTACAGAGTAATTAGTAATAATAATTTTGAAGGGGGCCTTACATTAAGGGGGCTAACTCCTCTCTAATTCGGTGTACAGCGTCGAGACCCCCAAAAGGCACATCTACATAAAATTCCGAATTGAATGTCACCTCATTCATGAAAATCGGTTCTCGCGTTTAGGCGCTACGTAGTTTACAAAAAAGGTAACAACAACAACAAGAAGAAGAAGAAGAACAACAACAACAATTTCTGAAAATGCCGTTTTTGCTCATTTTCGGCAACTTTTTTCTCAAAATCTATTAGGTCTGGGGGGTTGCAAAAAAATTACAGTTATAAAGGAGGGTTTGCCCTATATTTTAAAGAAAATTTGGGAATTTTATCTTTTATAGAAAAAGAGAAAAAAATTGTCAAAGTTGGGTGTTTTTTAACGTTACGCTTTTTCGTGCACTTTTTGACGATCAATCCTTATACAACTGTCCTACCGGACAGTTTTAATTAATAAGGATGTTATGAGAATGAAGATTATAAAAAGAGTGGCTTTAAGCTAAAATCACTCGATCTAAAAACTCTATTATGACTCCATAATTCATCAGTGTTTTATGCATAATGGTAAAATCGTGTTTACCTGCGGCTTCGCTAAACCCAATCAGTTGCACACATTATTCAAGTATTTCTACCTACGTATATTGTGTATATATAAATGTTAGGGGTGTCAGTTTAAGTGTTGAATGCCTCAAACAGAATTAATTCACAAAATTTAGAAATCTAAGTCTACATCTTAATAAATTTTATTGCTATAAAACGAAAGCAATTTATATTCTAAGATCTGGCTTTTTAACAACGATATTTTAAAATAAAATTTTAAACTTCATAACTTTTATGAGACTTATTAATAACATGAATTTTCTTTACTGAAAATAACTATTAATAATAAGTAGTATAAATATATAATATTTTCTTAGAAAGAGCAATTTTAGAATTGTTCTATTTAGAAATATTTAAACGATGAGCCAAATCGAGTGACATTTACCAATAACCTCAACGTTCAAGAAATAAATATAAATCACTGCTTCTCTTCAACTTACCAACTGGGCAACATGTTGAAATATAAATTCAACGAACAAATAAAATTATTAAAAATTGTTATTGGACAGATAAAAACTCAGTAATAAGGAAACCAATTATCCCTTCGTTATCTATAACATAATGAGAATTACTAATAGAAAATATTGCAAAAATTAAGTAATCAATTAATGTGTTCGTTATTTTCAGTATGATTCAGAAAACCAATAGCCTAAAACGAACAAAATTAATTTAATCTTTCCAAGCATAAGGCATAAGTTAGAAAATTCCTGAAGCTTCTGAAAATACATTAGATGATTCTTTGGAATGTATTTTGTACTATCACAAATTCATTTCCACAATTTTGTACTACTACAGGATTAAAAAACTCGTGGTCCCAGAGAAGCACTTAAGTTTTTTTTTCTTCTAGTTAATTAACATTAATACAGATTAATTAATCTTTGCAATATTGTGAATGACTAAATCAATCAAATCTTTATTGAATCATTTCTGATATTTCTTTCGACTAGTTTTTTTTAGATCTCCAGCTGTAAATTCCAAATAATTATTAAGAAGCGCTGTACAGTGCTGCTCCTATTTACAAATTCTTAACTACAACCCACTCACAAAATAATTATCTTTTATATTTTTATAAAAATCATTAAGAAAAGAAAATAATTTTTAATAAGGAATTAATTTTTAAAAAATGCAATAATCATAAAAAGTATGGTGAATTTTTAAACAATTCAATACATTTGCACTAAAAAAAAAAGAGCTGTAAAGTTGCCAGATTTTGTTTGTTCAAGTCCTTCACAGTTATTTAAAAGTAAAAAAAAAAGTGAAACTGAAAAAAAAACAAATTTTTGTTGCTTTAAAATAAACAAATAATTATTATTTTCATTTCTGAATCATTGGTTTATTTAAAAATAAATTAAATAAAAAAAATTGAAAATGGATCAAACAAATTCTTAATAATTTTGATTATTTCCAATCATATTATTTCTCTTTATAATAAACGTGTCATTTGCAATAAAAAATAATTAATTAAAAAAAATTCTAGACAGGTTTAAATAATAACTAAAATTAAACACTTTTTTGATAAATTTATTTTCGCGGTTTATATTTTAAAATTACAAAAATGGAAATGGGCCAAATACGCAATCTGTCGTCAGGCAGTCTGGCCAGCTTAGTAGTCTAGACATTCATCGTAGATTTATAATCTTTATAAAAATAACATCTAGACACTTCATTTAAAGAAGTTTAAAATTTTGCCAACTATATTTTCACTTTTTACTTTGGCAGCTAACACTGTAACTATTTAACGGTTGGGTGCTATTGATTGGATGCAAAGCAAACTTGTTTAGAGCGAAAGTTTTGCATGTAATTATTTGAACTTTTTTTTTCATAAATATGAACTAATTTGCTGGTGAAATCAGGGTATTTTCATCCGAATAGTATAGCAACGAAGACGCACCAACAGTCTTAGCAATAGTGGGCAGACTTTGAAGAATTTGACCAACCCCAATAGCATTAATATTTTTTTCAATGTCGAAACATCAACATAAACTAAACTTTTATTGACTTCTACAAATATCATCAATAAAATGGTGAAAAAACAAAACAAAAATTACCATACCTTATAAAACGTATCAGGTATTTCAACTAAATTGGAACTTCTGAGTAACCTCCTTGTTCTTACTGTTCTTACTACTTCTTTATCGTAGGGGCAAAGACATCGTGAGAACTGTAAATCTTATTAGGAAGGTCTAATTGGAATCCAAGCACGACCATCACTGAAAAAATTTCCAACATTAAACTCTGTTTTGCTTATTAAACATATATTATATTAAACATATATTATATTAAACATATATTATATTAAACATATATTATATTAAACATATATTATATTAAATATATATTATATTAAACATATATTATATTAAACATATATTATATTAAACATATATTATATTAAACATATATTATATTAAACATATATTATATTAAACATATATTATATTAAACGTATATTATATTAAACATATATTATATTAAACATATATTATATTAAACATATATTATATTAAACATATATTATATTAAACATATATTATATTAAACATATATTATATTAAACATATATTATATGAAACATATATTATATTAAACATATATTATATTAAACATATATTATATTAAACATATATTATATTAAACATATATTATATTAAACATATATTTAAATTTAGGATGGAAGATTTGCGAGGAATCGGTCAAATCGGCCGAATCAAAATCTTCCATTCTAAGTTTAATAATTTGCGGTCACGAAAACTATATATTCATATATTTAAATTTTAGAGTTGCTTAAACGTCTCAACATATATTCTCGTATTGAAGGTGAAAAGCTATCTAAAAACCTATGCAGGTTCTACTTTTGTTTTGCGATAGTAAAAGTTTAAGCTGCCATTGAGGAACCAGGCTTGCATATCCTTTGGGATGTCTAGGTTCTTCTAGAGGTGGCATGTATAGGGTATTGCACCATCTAAGAGAAGACGATTATAAAGACGATAAATAAATAATTCGTAGAGATGGATTCGTTCCCACAACATTTATGTTGTTTTCACTGTTTACTGCGTTCTACAAAAATGGTGTGAATAAAAATTATCCTTAGTTGATTTTAAAAATATTAAAAGAAAACATTCTGTATGATAAAATAATTAATGTTGTTGACTTTGCTTCAACATCCAAAAAAAAAAAAACTTATAGCGCGTATTATCCTTTTTAAAAAAAAGGTCACAGATTAATATTAGGGAATGAAAGTAGCTTAGATCAGCCAACAAATCATTTTACATCCACAAGCTTCTTTTTTTCTTTAAGTTGTGCAAAATTAAATCACCCACAGATTGCAAAATGTTTGAAAAAAGTGCGTACAATATGAAAAAAACAGCTTCTATAGATTAAAATACAGAGCTATATCTAAAGTGTTACAAAATTCAATTAGTTGTATATTATTGAAGAAATAAACATTTCTCTGAATGGCTTGCAACAATAGTTAATTATTTGATAGTTAGATGAACATAAAAACATATATTTATACAGAAGTTCAATAATCACCAGTTCTTAACTGCGCGTTTCAAGGCAAAAACAACCAAATCAATTTTCTCAGAAAAATAAATCTGATGAATCACCAAGAGGAAAAAATGCTAACCCATCATCATCAGGTGATGATCTCTGTGCGTCTTCTAATCATAAAATTAGATTCCAAATAGTTTACGTTCCCACAGAACTAAAAGATGTATTTTTTATTTTATTTATTTTTTTCTATTGGAAGAAGCATCTTTTGGGAAAATAAAATTTTAAAGAAGTAACATTTGATTAGTCATCATGGAATATACAAGCACGTTGGAATTATATCAATATTAATTGCCACATAAGGAAAACATGGCCTTAAGAAATCATGATTGACTTCTGAAGGTCAAAGCTGGAGGATATCTTGATCACTTCAACTTTTTTCCCTGCTCTACCCACACAGGGGTTTTCTTTCTAAATCTTTATCATTCGTAGATACATTACAGGATGGCCCAAATAGATGATCCATTTGTTTTGGGTCTCTTCGAACATGAAAACGGTATATGCAAATCAACTTATACTTCAACTCACTGACGGTCCTTGAACAAGGCGAAAAAAGAATGATTATAAAACAAGATGTTTTACTTAATAAAGAATTTGGAATAAAAATACTTTCTGTCCCCATGCTAGATATTAGGTAAGATGATGTACAATAATCGTGTCAAAATTATAATTTAGGTTTTCACCAGAAATATTATTTTTTTATTTTTTGGGACTACTGTACTACGCGTCAACATATTTTTGTACCCAAATGCAAAAACAATTGCGAATGCTACAGAAATTGAATAACCATGTTTCAAACAATTCGAAACTTGTTTTTTTTTTTACTATCTGAAACTGGAAACATGAATTAGAGAGATATACGTATATGAGAGAGGGAAGACTGAGGTTAAAATAGGATAAAATTGAGCTGTTGTGCAAATAAAGAGGGTAATCTCAACTTGATGATCCTTGAAAGCAACGTGCCAATACGAATTGGTCAATGGTGAAGATCAGAATAGAAGAAGATATTAAACTAACTAGACACTGAAAGTCTAGTTCTTCACAGTTTGGAGGTCCCTTAACGGCGAGAAGTCTAAAATCTTAAAGAGAGGCAAGATTACCCCAATCCACTTTACATTGCTATAATAATCGACATAATACTTATTTCTTGATCAGAATTAACAACAAACCAGGAAAGATTATATAATTGTACGATTGGTACAATTTGAGTATAAGCTACCTATTGTAACGTTTATGACTACCTCAACTAGTTCACTATTTCTCGCCCTATTCAATGTCGCAAACGACAATCATTAGATCACTTTTAACTTTAAAGCAATGTCTCAGTAAATGTAACATATAAATTTCAGAACCACTTACATATTCTATTCAAAAAAACTCTAGGCAAAGGATAACCTAAGACGGAATTTTTCATTAAAAATGAAACAGTATCAGTGCACCACTAAAGACTAAAATATCTTGAATTCATTCTTAGGAAACCAGTATTATAATACCATAACTGTCGAAATAAAAGAAAGAAAGCTAATATAATATTATCTATGCATTCATAGGAAAATATAGTTTCAAATGCATTAAAATATTTCCAAGATAATATAAGAAAGTTCAAATCGATGTCAATAGATTGATCAGCAATAAATATAGACGCCTGATCAATAATATCTTACAAATTTTCTTTAATAAAAAAGTATTTTTATTAGAATAATTTCAAATTAATAATATTTTTCGAGATTAAAAATGATATATCAATATCTGAAAGATTTAAAGATTATGAATCCATTCATATTTTATAATTTTCTTTCATTAATTTATCAACTATTAATTTCATTGAAGAATTTTATTATGCATACTATCTAAATTCTTTTTATCTCAACAAATGCAAATTCAACAATTATAAAATCATTTATATTATTTAAAACCTATTTTGAATCAGATCGCAGATTTTGATAAAGTTACTTCTACAATTCTATTTAAAACATGCTCCCTTGAAGAACTAGATATTAGTAGAAGCCTGTTTCTACTAAGTTGGATGGGCCCACATTGCAGGGATGATATCTTATCCAACTTTAATCCTTTCACTCGCCAAATCTTCTTCTCTTATTAATGTGTATCTTGACTAATCTCTCAATGGTAACATCATAACCAGTGCCGAAAGCGAAAGAATCTATCACCATTCCACAATCTTAGGTTTAATAAATTTATTAAAATGTTGGATTTCTCTAACCCATTGAGATGAAAAATACTCACAGATTTCACTAATGGAGTGGAACTGCAATAAATCTATTTCACAATTTACTGAAACATCTCTTTCATTGTGGTTTTGTAATGTACGGTTTTTTCAAAGTGGGCAACGGAAGTTTGAGTTAAATATATTTTGAAATTGAAGTTTCAATACATTGTTTAGGTTAATATTTTGATTACTGCATTCAAGTCTTGTGAACGTTCACACAAAAGTTTTACTAAATTTTAGTTGACTTTAATGCATTTCCATTATAATAAATATTTACTTATTAGAGAACTTGACACACTAACTGCCACAGAGACCCTCTAACACGCCTTTTCCCTGGATTATTTTTCAAATTAATGTGACAGGCAGACATATTTATTTTGGACAAAGAAAGACCCAAAAGAAGTTTTAAATAACACTGATTGATATAAATCTGTGAATGTTCGAGTTAAAAAAACAAAAACAAGAAAACTATTTTCGAGAAAATACTTCAATAAACTTTCTTCTGGGTGATTTGGCCAAAATAGCTACGAAGCAAAAAGCACTACATGAAAATGAAGTTAGAATTTTCTGGTACATATTTTTAGTTTTTCTGGAGGTCAAAAACTAATACATAGAGAGGAGGAAGATAAATCCATTTTTGGAGTTTCTTCGAACTCAAGGGATACCACAAATATTTTCTGTGAAAACATACAATCGAAAATCAAGACTTTAGCCATCAATCCTCTGTTTGCGAGAAAGTAAAAGTACACTTCGAAATGGGCTCATAAACCTTAAAAGTTATTTATGAACAATTAACTTCAATAGACAACATGAGCTATAGATTTACACAGAAAACATGTTCTGTTCTTCATTATTCTATTCAACAAAACAAATAAAAAAAATAATAAAAAATAAATGAGTCAGTTATTTAATAGAAACGGATGGTAATGCCATTCACCCGTATACCCTTAAATGAGATATAAGAGTGGTTTGACGTAAATGGTTACCCTCTCTTTTCATTTCCAAGTAATCTACGTATTGTTTAGATTGTTCAATTACAATAATAACAATAACAACATGTGTAAATAATTGTTAGGCAATATTTGTCAACAATCAAGTAAGATATATGCTCTTAAATGATAATTGAACTGAGATTAAAAAGTGTACCTTCAGGAACTTTGCAAAAACAACATATCTATCGACGTGAAACATAATATTATATAACTAAAAATCCGTACGCTATCTAAATTAACCTTGCAGTTGATGCACTATATATATATAAAAAAAAAACGTACCTAATCATTCAAGATGTGTTCTTGTTCATAATTGTTAATACGGTTTTTATCGGAAAGTACATATTTTGAACTCGAAAAAAAACTTTTTTATGTGGTATAGGAGTCTGTGAATGGAGAGAATACTTCAAACGAAGTCTTAGAAAATTTGATTTTCGTTTTGATACTTATGTCTCTCTCCTTTCACTAAGTTTTTGGGAGAAATCCATCAGCAGACACAGAGAAAGTATTATAAAGTAATCATAATCTTGACTAAATCATCTTATCTGAGTAAATGTGAGTGTGATCATTCGAGTTTCTTTAATCTCTGTTGCTTTTGTCTAATTCTTTCTTATAAAAATACATATTTTCACCACATTCTAGATATTCTGGCCTAAATTAATCAAAAGATTTACCTGTTTACTAAAGATGTATAGTGGTGTATACACTGGGCCAAATCTTTTTTGAATAAAACTGCTTTAATCTTTTGGCAAGATTGTATAGTAGTGAGCTATATCTTTATCATTAGATACTTTTTGAGTCTGTTGCCAACATGAAATCCAGTTTGTCTAGCGCTGTTACGAGTCTTTAATGAATGTTCCTTTACTTCTGTTCCATTTCTTCAAATATCTTTTAAACAAATATATACATATTAATAAAAAAAATATGAATTAAAAAATAAATATTAATAAAATTATCGATGTTTAAAGTTCAAGCTGATTATAATGAAATGACTTTTAAAGAACATTAATTATTCATTATATATGTTGGACAAACTTCTTCATAACCCAAAGAATCTGTCACCTGATTAAATGGGAGTTTCCTTATTAACCTCACAAACTTCGACAAAATTTCTTCCATTCTAATAATTATTTTCACTTTTACAATTCAAATGAGGTCGTACATAACCACGTATCTATCCTTTGCGTTACTTGGGGCGTTCAACAAAGTTTCTTCGCATCAAGTTTGCGCACCGTAGAAAAAAAACGGTCAAGACGAAAATACTGCAGAACTCAAAATACTACATTTCTATCTGCAATGCTCCTGTAAACCGTTTTTTTCAAATTGGTTGCCACATGGTTTCATCTGAGAATAAAAATCACCAATTCAATTGATACTGAGGTACCAGGGGTTAAAAAAAAACACTGTCTCTGATGCCCTGGCTCTTAGGATAGAGTAAGTTTATTGGAATCATCTAATAAACCCGCCCAACCTCAATGAGGGACTGGCACAGACCTAGACCAGCCTAGAACTGACTTTGTAGGCGCTAATGGCTTTGATTCTTTCTTTTCTGATTTTTTTTTCAAAGCGTTCTCCACAACTCGTGGTTTCCTTCAGCCATCGCGAGTAAATGTCTTCTTCCAAGCGACAATATTCTCTGCCTGCTCCTCTGTCAGACCATATCCCGCCATCATCTCCTTCACCTGGTCCCTCCACCAACTTTTGGGTCTTCCTCTCTTCCTCCGGCCATCCACCTCTCTGTCCATCATCACCTTAGGCAATTTCTCTGGATCCATCCTCTCCTGATTATTTTATTGAAACAATATTTAATGGATACAACCTCTGCTTGCTGTAAAAGACTACCATAAGTGTCTAAGCCCATCCAGAAATGAATTCTCGAATTGCAGCAGTTTAATACCAGCCTCAGTACCTTCCATGTTCTTAATGCCGACAGTACAACCACAGTTATTACTTATAGCAACCGCCGCAGTTGAGCGAATTAATATATTAGCAATCCGTGATGTTGTTTAGGCATTTTTCTTGATAAATATTCCATAATTATGTCATTCTAGTTTCCTAAATACTTCTACCAATACAACTTAATGGTAATATTGGTTCGCCCTTTATTCTAGGGGAAATATGGCCTAGTTCAACTCAATCTCGCTTCATTATTGCTTCGATCCTATACAACGCCTATTTTATTTACTTACCTTCTAACCAACAGTACCAGGTCTGTAGGCAATATAACGACTCCTGGAAAACGGCTTCTGAGAAGTGCGGAAAGAATATCCTGAAAAGAGAAAGATAGAATGTAAGGAAAGAAGTTTTAACACACAGGGTACGCGAGAAATCATTCATATAAAACTATTTATATTAAACTAATATAGTAAATTCAGATAAAAACAAATATTGGCTACAATTCACTTCCTGTACTTAAAAAATAAAATAATAAAATCGGGAGATACATCTCGCCCAAATCTGTACTATATGCCTAAATAAAACTAATAATTTAAAAATTACAAAGCTAAAAGTTAGACGAAAACCCAACTTATAAAGGGTACAAACCATTCATAAGTATAAACTTGAATAACTGATGTTTCAAAACAAAAAAATAATATAAAAAGACTTTCCAACTGTTTTACGAGATAGAATTGTGGCCTACAAATGATAGATATACATACGAGGTGTGTTCAAAAAGTAACGGGAATTTTTAAATTTCGCGGGTTTGGAGAGTCTGATTGTAAATTTTTTTTTTTTATTATGTTGGTACACATGCCCCTGAAGTACGATAAAATTTTCAGTAATATTCATTGTTTACTTCTTAAGTGGCAGCCGTTAAGGTTAGACGTGTTTTTCGAGCTTGGCGATTTTTGTTTGTTAAAAAAAATGGATCAAAGAATTTGTATTAAATTTTGCGTAAAAAATGAAATAAAGTGTGTGAAATGTTAATAAAGGCGTATGGTGAGTCTGCTATGAGTAAAACAAGGATTTACGAGTGGTATAAGCGTTTCCAAGATGGCCGCGAAAACGTTGAAGATGACGAACGACCTGGACGTCCAAGCACATCAACAACCGATGAAAACGTGAAAAAAGTGAAAGAAATGGTTATGAACTATCGCCGAATCACAATCAGAAAAGTCGCTGATGATGTTGCCATATCAATTGGCTCATGCCATGAAATTTTTTCGGATGTTTTGGGTATGAAACGTGTGGCAGCAAAATTTGTTCCAAAATTGTTGAATTTCGAACAAAAACAGCGGAGAATGGAAGTTGCTCAAGAGTCACTCAATGAAGTCGACAACGATGCGGATCTACTGAAACGTGTTATAACAGGTGACGAAACATGGGTTTACGGATATGATGTCGAAACTAAGGCTCAATCGTCCCAGTGGAGGCATTCTGGATCGCCAAGACCGAAAAAGGCTCGACAAGTGCGGTCGAATGTGAAGGTTATGCTCACTGTGTTCTTCGATTTTAATGGCATAGTGCATCATGAATTCTTGCCACAAGGTCAAACAATCAATAAGGAGTACTACCTACAAGTTCAACGCCGTTTGCGTGAAGCAATCCGAAAAAAACGCCCGGATTTGTGGCAAAACAATTCATGGATTTTGCACCACGATAATGCACCTGCTCACACTTCATTGCTTGTTCGTGAATTTTTGGCCAAAAACAAAACTTTAACGATGCCCCAGCCTCCATATTCGCCAGACATGGCTCCATGTGACTTTTTTCTATTTCCAAACATAAAGAGAACATTAAATGGCCGTCGTTTTACAAGCATAGATGTCATTAAAAGCGAATCGCTGAAAGAGCTGAAAGCTATCACAAAGATCGAGTTTCAGAAGTGTTTCGAGGATTGGAAAAAGCGCTGGCACAAGTGTATTGTATGCGAAGGGGACTACTTTGAAGGCGACAATATTAATGTAGATGAATAAATAAATATTTTTTTCAAAAAACGAAAATTCCCGTTACTTTTTGAACACACCTCGTATGAATCGGATGTTTTTGTTTTCAATAAAAGAAAAATCCACATGACCTTATTGACTAACATAAATACTTGACCAAACTATTTTTAAAGGAGCATTCCATCATATTCTTGCATCAGCTATAATAATGCGTGTTTACGATCTTTTTATATGGTTAAGAATGTGTTGCGTTTCAATTCAATCAATTGTGGAACACTGATATTGTAAATTGATCCAGAAATAAGATATAAAGGCCATGAATGTTCTAGAATGATTACTTATTAAATTAATACTTATTTCATTTATATTTTAATTAATACTTATTAATTAATATTTATTGGTTCGATTTCGAAATTTTGACATGCTTTTAACGCTCCCCTTCTGCCACTTATCATTAATTGTTTGTTTTTTGAGAAGCTGGTTTGTTAAAGCAATCCCCCAATCTAGAGAACTAAGAAATTTGATTTCAGGTCTAAGATCTCCTTTACAGTTGCCTTCATCTCGGCTAAGAATCTTGTCAACCCTTTCAGAACATTTTTAAAACCTTTTGCTGAAAATAAAGAATAAGAGATGTGTTTTTTTAGGCATTTTTCTTTAGACAGGATGATCGAAACACAATAAAATCGATACTCGAAATAAAGGAAACAGAACTTATTGGAGATAATAGCTTGAAGGTACCTATCTACAAGTGGATCTACATCTCAGATGGCCTAAGATGGTGATGAATCAATTACGTGGATGATTGAAAGAAGAAAAGTAAACCAAAAAGCGAAATAAGGAAATAAGAAGTATAAAATTGGTGCAAAAATGATAAGTGATTCCCAAAATTATATTCTTCAATTTTTTACTTATGTAACCTAAAGTTTGTTTATCAAATATTTATCCCCCCTTTATTTTTAATTTGTAGCAAGCTTTTTATTTTTGTTTCCATTAATGAATGAATATTTCATTGAGTACGTCAAACGGAGAAGCCTATGTTATTCATTGATAAATTTCACTTTTGTGCTAGCATATTTTTCTTATAAAAGAAATCAAGTAAGTTAAGTCCTAGTATTTTAGGCTTTGTGCCCAACATCCGAATTAATAAAATTTTTCTTTAATAAGAGTTAGCAATATTAACGTGTTGATTTGAAAACCTAATATTTACTTCTAAAAACACTAAACTGCTCGGGACTGGAATTTTTAATGAGGCCACATGGTACACTAAGTATGACTCATAGTGGAAGAGGCAATAGACGGGATACTAGGGTCACGTGGGCTAGTAAAAGGAATGTTCCTATTGGGGGAACACTAGTCGGGCCTACATCACGCCACACAACTTCTGACGTCATTACAGCCCATTCATAAATGCCTTGTTAAAGCGAAAGAGAGTGGTAGAAAAAAAGAGGTTCATCATCATAGAGTCCCCTCTTGTAAAAGCACTATGACGCTGCTGCGCCTTTAGGCATCTATTATACAATAAAAAAAAAAAAATCAAAAGAATTTTAAGTTTAAACCACCACTTGCTCCTGCGAAAGAAAGTATTACGATCGTGTTAACTTTCCAAACTAAGTTTTTATGTAAAAACAATTCCTTTGAGGAACCTTTAAATAGCTACGTTTTTAGGATGGACACAATTAGTTTAATACTTGTATTAGTTAATGAAAATGTTCAAAGAATTTAAAATAATATCCGAATTTATTCTGGAAGATCAGACGTTTGCGCCACTAGTTAATTAAAAAAAGTAAAAAGAGCTACAACGCGAAAGGGATTACTTAATAGGGCTAGCCAATTCTGGTTTAAATTAGAGAGGATTTAACAAACCTGGGGAGCGCCCTCTGTCCTTAGTTCCTATATTATCCTTAAAATTTGCATTTTTTTACATCATCCCAACAGCCCTGACTAAAGCAATTTCTAATTTACACCTCTTTCTTAAATGGTAAAACGTTCCAATCCAAAGTTGAAGCAGGTGAAACGGAATTTTTGCCTCCAAAGACGATATTGGTAGTTGAAAGGGGAACTTTTGTTGAGAAATGAATTCAGGTTATGGGAAAAAAATTAAATACAAATTTCTGTACTTCGATTAGTAAGCAATGAACTATTTTTAAATTGAATGTTAAAACAGTACTTATGTGTTTAGTGCCGAAAAAAATAAATGAAAAATCAAACTTAGTTTTGAACGTACGACGATTTGAATTAAAAGTTTTATCATAATTTTTTATGATAAAATCCACAAAGAAGAGAAATTTTATTAAAGTAATGACTATTTGATAAATTTAAAGTAATAACATTGACGAAGAAATTATATCGTGTAAAACTTAACTTTCCACTAAAATAAATGTTTATTTTTCACTTTATTAGATAACAATCTGTCAAGACTATCAAAACCATCAATTCCAGCTGAATGACTTAGTTTAAATCTAACACTGTATTAATATTGTCAGCCTAAAACTGAATAATAATGAATTATTGCTTATGGTGACCTTTTTAAACTAATTAAGAATTTATCGACAGAATCATAACTACATTTCATTATTATTCATGACTGGATCCCATGTCACCCTTAAGAACCAGAATACCAAGTTTGTGCTTTAGGTTTCTTATTCAAGATACCCTATTAATATAAAACCATACGCTAAAACATTTCACAGAAGTCAGGGAACTTCAGGACATTTTCAGAAGAGAATTGTGTGCCCTCAATGACGAGCATGAGTATACCACAAAAGTTATAGGAGTAAGCAACGGTGTTTGACAACATCCAGAGGTACTCGTGCAGAATTATTTGTAAGAGTGAAGTCAGTAACAGAACTAGTAAGTCACTTACCATCTCGAAGATCAAAAGATGTTCTGTTACCTACAACTAATAAAATTAAAACAGTTGATCTCAATTTTTCTTCTCTATAAACTTGAAAGTTTCTCCATAAAGTAACGCTCCAATAAAAAAAATAAATAAAAACACTAATAATGGGAGGATATCATTAATTTCGTAGCGATAAATTAAATTAAATTTTATTTTTAGCATAGATCCACAGGCAATAAGAGATTATAAATAAATAAAGCACAGAAGCTGGAGCTAGCCCAACACCGAAACTGTATTGCATCATCAAGAAAGTCTGGTGCGGCAACGCAAGATGAAAGAACACATTACCTGACTTCATAACCCAATGTAACCTACACTTATTTATACACATGAACACAACGTGGTATAATTTGTAATTAAGACATGTATAACGGTATCACAAAAATATTTTAAATATACTTAAATGTTATTACCATTCAAGAAAAAGTTCTTTAGAAACAAATTCAAGAGAATCTTGTTTCGTTTCCGCACACAAATTGTCAAAACCAACCGTTAAATTCCAATTCAAATGTTTAATTTATTAGAATTTCTGCAGACTGAAAATGTTCCGGAACAGAGCCAAGCAAAAGTATCAAATTTTTTAATTAAATTGTGACCATATATTTAAAATACATTAATTGTTTTCAATATTTTTCTTAAATTTAAAAAAGATATAACTTTTGGAGGCATTTTTAAATTCGCAGGGTTATATTTTATTTTTGGTGTGGATTCACAGATAAGAAATTATAAATAAATATTAGAATCTGGAAGTAACCCAACACTGAAAGTGAATTGCATCATCAAGAAAGTCAGGTGCAGGAGACAAGAGGAAAGCAACTTGTTACCTGACTTCATCCCTAGATTGCTTTACTAATTCAACCATCATTTTAACGATTTCCATTTAACATTTACCAACACTTTTTTGTGCAGAGCTGGCTTCACTAGGGTCAGATGAGGCCGCCACTCACTCTTCAGCATCTTAAGGATGAAAGCACTCAGATTCTCCGGCAAAGTCCTGGAAAAAAGAAAAAATCGACTGTTAGGGATTACCTTTTACCATTTTATCACAGTTCTCCATCAATATACACACTGATAACAAGATAACCTAACCCGCAAATTGAACAAATATAGGAATAGAAATATTATCATCAAAAAGGGAAGGGATTAGCTATGAGGTTAGCATACTGGACTCCCACGCGGAGGTCCCGGGTTCGAATCCAGCAGCTGACCCTAAGATTTTCTCTTCCTAGGAGCTTCTTACAGCTCACTGCCCGGTGATGGACAGTGTTGTCTGTAACGAGAGAACACTTTCCGGAGTCCGGCTGTGCACTGAAAAAAGCTCCGGGCGCTAATAACCTCAGCTGTTGATGTGCCCCCCCCAAAAAAAAATTATCAAAATTTGAACCTACTACCCGATCTCTCTAAGGAAGCATTATTAAGAGCTGGAATGGCTGCAGAATAGCCACTAACCATGGCTTCTCATTCTACCAACTCTAACAATCCAGGCATTCCAAGGAATCCCGTGGAATATTACGGAATCAGCTGATAAGGATAACCTGTTCCCTGGTGCCAAAACACTCCATCCTTCAATTCTCCACAAGATGTTCATACAATTTGTTTTTTCCTCCAGAAAACGGCTCTAAGAAATAATGAGCTATCGACTTAATTAATTTTAGCATTTCCTTTTTACTTTATCCATTTCACCAAAAAAAGATGTAGTGTATACGTGCAAATTTTAAATTTTCAATGGAAACACTGGTTTTGAAATCTGTTAGGAGAATTTATTTTTAGAAATGGTCCAAAACGTGTAAATCAGTAAGAAAAAGTCGTACAAGTATAACAGCTACGTGATCTTTCTTTTTCTTTTTCTTCATCCATTTCCACAAATTTGGAGTTACAATAGGTAAATATAATTCCAACTTTTCATATTTTAAAAAATCTCAAAACAATCTTTAGGGATTAAAGTCAGATTTCACAACAGAATTATTTTTTCCTCACATAAGCTGTAATGTGACAAATAATTAATAATAAATAAATAAATATAAATCTTAAGATTAATAGTACCAATATCTTAGAGATGCATTTAAATGCAATTTATGAGTAATGTGACTACGACTTTCGAATGCATTTGCCAACTGGTCACATACTTGTTTCTCTGCCAGAGAGCTATAACATCACTAACTTTTATAAGTTAAGTAGAGAAATTACTTCCGCTTTATGTTTCCAAGTGAATAACTTTACTGAGAAAAAATTTAATCATCCAGTGTGGAAATGTAATTAGAAACAGTTTAAAAAAATCTCAGTATTATAATTATTTATAAACAATCATGGCTTCCAATAAATTATATGTTGCTTACTAATCTCTCAAGCTCAATTTTTAAGAAAATAAGAACAGTGTCCTCCTTTTAAAAAGGGTGAAGTACTATTTCTTATTAAAATACTGGGGATCGTGCATTTAGTCACGTATAGGGATAGTGCTTCCCACTTAGGTTTCTGACCCCGTGGAAGAGTGCATTCTTCTTTTGTTTAAACATAAACTACTACAATTAGCAGGGAAAATTGTAATGATTTTTCCACTCATATAATGAGTTATTCAATCTTTTTTTATCAAATAGTATACATTAAAGCCTCTGGTGAATAAGATGTTAGGACTGTAATTTTATTCTCCCTTCCCGAAAAACACCACTTATCTCACAGTTTACTCAACTTTAAGGGTCAAAAACTGCCAAATTTTATTGCTGCTCTACATTTCGTGCCCCTCATCAGAAGCATCAGGAAATTAATATATACATAATTAAGTTATAAAGTATACGAACAAGAAAAAGTATGAATTAAAACAAGAAAATTAACAAGAGTCAGAATCTGAAGTGCTATTTATAATTCCCCCCCAAAAAATGTACCAATTGCTTCCAATTTCAACAATGAGAAAATTAAAAAATACAAAATCAGCGGAAGTGGAACAAATCCAACATAGAAATTGGGGTGAATGACCTACACTGTCACAGATCTTATAATGTTTAACCTTGAGGATCAAATTCGACGTTAGTCACAAATGGATATATTGTACTACCCGGTGTATCCCACCATAAGTTCTGACCTTTTCGTCGGAAGAATGCATTGTTTTTATTTTAACAAACTAGTTTTTGAAGAATAATTTTTTTGTTTAAACCTAAAACATTGCACATTTATCACTTCTCAGGGTTGATAAGATACAAAAATTATTCAACTTACCTTTATTCCTCAAGCATTCAGTAGTGAACTTCGGATGGTATCACACTCTTATTATCAATATCTTATACTTTCAATGTCCAGTGGCCTTTTTTGAAGGTATTGAAGGCTGCAGGTTATATCCTGAAACAATACGTACATAAGCTGATAACAGGCATGCCAACTCATGATACCATAATTATCGTCATTATTGATATGATATTCTTTATCTCTTTCTTGAATGAACCACTTACTTTCATTACATACATACATACATACACTCCCTCTCTAACCAGATTCACCAATTAGATAAAAATATTTTTTCAAGTGTAAGGATCGAAAGTATATTTCGTAAACTTACATCAGTTATACATTAATATTAAAATAGCTTATGATCAAACTTATGAAAGGTTCAAAAATGGTTTGGTATCCAGGTATCAGCTAATGACAATGACAAGCGCCTTGTACATTAGTGTAGGAAAAGTTTTGGAAGATCTTCCGATGACAATAAGTCTTAGAAAATAATTAACCATTATCACCAGTTAAACTCTGGAGTTAGGGTACCCGCTACATTTAGGTCCTTGAGACGGATTTTCAAAAGACATGCAACAACGACGAATGGTGATGCAAGAGAGTAAGGTTTTATTAAAGGAAACCAAGTTTCTGGGCTGTAGCGTCATAAAAGTAAAGAATTATTGAAGGCCCTGAATCTGAAAAAGCAATTTTTAGAAAATGGTTTGCGATTTTCTTTGAACATACACGAGACCTACAACTTTTTGTTATATGTAAGAAAAATTCCTTTTTAGGTATTCTTAGGAGAGAAGAATTAAATAAGTTTTATCGTCCAGGAAATGCCATAAAAAATTGTAATATAAATACAAGTTAAAAGAGACCATTTAATTATTGTTACCAAAGCCAAGATAATTTACTGTAAACAAAACACTTCGTCAGACAGCCTGTCTCTCAGGAATGTATTTACAGGAACTAAAAAAAGAAAGAGAGAGAGTGTCTGTCTCAAGCGAGAAACAATAATAAATGAAATGAAAGGCGTCATACTGTCTAATGTATAATCTTTATATTGTCATATTAAATTTCTTTTTTCAAGGACAAAATATAAACTGAAGGAAAATTGAATTCAGCAAATTCTTTTAAAACCGACTCATAGGTTTTAAACAAATACCATCTATGCGAAACGCTCGAACGACTTATTGTTACTAAATTCTTTACCAAACAATTGAACGTTTTGAACAGTATTTATATTAGATTCTTTGGGGGTAAGCAAGACACAAATTAGTTAGAGAAACTCTCAAAATCCTGTATGTTACATACTCGTACAAGGAGCTTATTCCTTCCCCATACGATGTACGATGTATAGCGTCGAGACTTCCAAATGGCACATCAACATAAAATTACCAATCCAATTACACCTCATTCATAAAAATCGATTAAGCGCTACGATTTTTACAAAAAAAAAGGTAACAAAAAGAACAATTTTTTGAAAACGCCGTTTTTGTTCATTTTCAGCATTTTTTTTCTTGAAATCTATTATGTCTGGGTTGTTGTAAAAAAAAATAGTTATAAAGGAGGATTTGCCCTATATTATAAAGAAAATTTGGGAATTTTATCTTTTATAGAAAAGGAGTAAAAAATTGTCAAAGTTGGGTGTTTTTCAACGTTACGCTTTTTTGTGCATTTTCTGACATTCAACCCTTATACAACTGTCCTACCATTTTCATAGTTACAAATACAGACACTGAAGTAAGATAAAGTGATAATATTCGTAAACAAATAAAAAAAAGAAACCTAATACTTAAAATTGAAAATCAAGTTTTACTGTAAACAAAAAGATTTCAAGTTGGAAAAAAACAACATCATGATAAAAAAACAATATACCAAGCTTACATTACATTATTATAAAGTACTAATTATATAATAATTCATTTAGCCAAATATTATTTTCTCCAAATAACTCTTACTTGATATGTAGTTTTTTTGAAAAATTACGAAAATGAATTTTCCAAAAACAAATATAGTTTTGTGTAGTTCAGTAACTCTACATTGAAAATCATTAGAGCCATTTTATAGGAAAGCTAAAAAACTATTCAGAAAAATGGCATTTTCGTTTGGCTGTTTGTTAAGATTAAGATTAAGATTAAATTAGGGCGGCCTCAAGGCCTACGCCACTGCGACCCCTTTGGATCTATTGTGGCTCCCCGACTTTAGAGCTCACCCTCCAGACCCGTCCGTTTAATTAGACTCTTAATTCTGGAGAGTGACTCCTGGGTAAAGCTCTCAGGCCTTGGTTTTTCCTCCCCGAGAAGTAACATCCTTAGCCATACAAGCCCCTCACACTGACACAACACGTGCAGTGCAGTTTCCTCTTCTTCCTGGCAGAACCTACAAAGGCTATCATCTGCCAGGCCCATGCGATGCATGTGTTTCCTGAGTCTGCAGTGGCCAGTTAATAAGCCTACAATTATCCTTATAGCCCCCCGGCCTTGACGGATTACTTCTGCAGTCAGCCTCGGCGAATAGCCTCTAATGAACTCCTTCGCCTGTCTCTGTCCAGTGGTGGCGAGCCACCACTCCTGAGACCTACTCTGCACCCACAAATTAATGGCCGCAGTCTTGACACACTTCGAAACCCCAAAACAGGGCTCCGGGCCAACGAAGTGTCCCGCAGAGCCTTCCCGGGCCAATAAATCTGCCACTTCGTTTCCTTTGGCTGTTTGTTAACTGGATACTACTTCCAGACAGGTAACACACAAAACCAATTTATAAAAATAGACGAAGGATCAAAAACTTGTAATACCAGTTATAACTCAAAACTAAATTTAAGCATTTAATATATTAAAAAAAAACAAAGAGAAATTAAAAAATTCAAACCACCCAGACTATTTTCTAAAATGCCCTTATCTGTTCTGAAGGCCTAAAACTTACATTTGAGGTAAACATTCGATAATAGAAATTTGACGCGATCGCAATGCTTCCTCCAAGAGGATGATCCCATTTTATTTTGATTACTGTTTAAGCTAATTTATTAAGTTATGATTTTCAATTAATCCTTTACAAATCAAGCTTTCATTTACTTCACTAATTAATAAAGTCTTATTAAAAGCAAAGAAAAGAGAAAGAGAGAAACATTAAATTAAAACTAAACAAGACACAACTTGTGACCCAATTATTTCTTATAAGATTTTCTCATCATCAAAACAGATGGAAAAATCCGTAATTGTAAACACACGCACCACTATCCCATCTGAGATCACTGAAACATCTATGTTTAAAAAAAAAATACTAACATAGATTTATCTTTGTAAATTTATAAAAATTTGTTAGCGAAAAAAAACCACATGGTTTTTATTCAATTTAAATTATGTACGTCATGCAATTCTAAAGAATTTGTTTAATTCTAATTGAGGTCAGAAGTTGAGTGTTGCATTTTATTATATTTCTTTCTGGTAATTACTGAAACTTGTCTTTTCTACTAACATTGAAGGTTCCTTGGGAACAGTTTGTACACGTAGCTGACTGCAATCACGTAGTTAAAGCATACTTCTAAAAGGTGCCAGGAGTTTTGGTATATTCATTGATATATAAACGCTGAGCCAAGCAATCTAATTTTAACAGTTTCTCAAAATTAAAAATGTATTAATAAAACTTATATATATATAAAAATTATTCCTTTAAAAATAGTAAAATAAAATAAATAGTAAACTGAATTAGTAAACTAATTAAATTAATGTATAATAATTATACGGCAACGAACACTTTGTTTAGAGCTCTTAACCTGCAAAGAACCTCCTCGGTAGGCACAGACACAAACACGTCATTCTCTAACTAGAATTCTCTTAAGGTTTTTCTAACTAAAGAAGAAAACTAACTGAACAACTTTAATTGTAGACTTTATCGCACGTTTTCCTTATTTCTGAATTATTCACCACTGCGTTACCAACTATATTTTAAACTGCTCAATCACTACCTGAGGTTAGTATGTACTAATCTCTAATGATATCAATTTAGAGAACAGTGGCTATACTCCCAAAATTCATATTATTGTATTTCTTGAGCTAACCTTTTTAGCTTTTTGGAAAATTTGTTTTTTGGAGCGTTCTGAGGGGAAATCCCTTAGATTAAAACTGATTGCAGTCATTGTTGAAAAAATGGTAAAAGGCAGAAATATTCCCTATTAACTTTAGACCCAATCATGTGTACATTCATTTTTTGTTTCAAAATAATGATAGAAATTAAGCTCAAGAGCATTAGCGACCACTTATGAAAGCAAAATAAAAATAAACAACAAATTAGTATAAAATTATGGTAATGAATCATTCACTCCTGAACGTACTACGCAATATGTTGCAATTGCTTTAACTGAAAATGTGAAACTAAGTGGTCTTCTCAGAAGGGTGGTATTCTTTTTCTGTTTCAACTACGTACGGTTCTAGATAAAAGAAACGAGAGATACCATTACAAAGTTCGCTAAATTGAATGAATTCCTATGTAGGCTTATTTTTTTTTATTTTATTTTACATATGTATAATTTTTTCCAAGGTTATGAAGATCAGGGGTGCAGGTAGAGGGTATTCTGAGAGATAGACAGACAGTGGTAGAGAGAGCACCGGATGCAGACTGTCTATATTTCTGAGAACGGCAAATTCCCTACTTAAATTATAGGTGAATAATCACCACGAGGCTATCCAGATGTTCTTCTAAGGTTTGTAACTTCAGAAGAAATATCTCTCTCTCTTTAGAGTGCAAGGTAATTAATTACGGGTTGAGAATAGGACTGCTTGACAGTTCTTTGAATCGAAAATACTATGGTTACCCAAGTTTTTAAATGTTTGAGTAATGATCGTCTACAGCAAAATTGCAATTGAACAGATTTAAGATTTTGCGTTCTCATCGAAACTGGATGTTTTGAAGAATCCAGAGTTCTAAAAAGCGAATTATAAGAATTCTTTAATTTTTTTTTTTTTTTGGTTCAAAGAAATCTGCAAACTTAAACCTCCTTTTGAAGAGATCTACTAGCAATTAAATTAATACTAAGTGGTAAGTTACTTTCATCACTATTAATCCAAGTTTCGAAAATTTATCAGAATCCCAATACTTCCTCTTACAAATAAGAGTAAGTACAACTGGAAATAGATTTATTAAGTGCACATGTGTGCCTAGAGTGGCCAGTTACAATGTCTGAAGCAAAATTATTAATGGAAAGGTATCTAGTACATGTGATACCTGCAAGGAATGTAGTAGTTTAACTGTCCAGACTCACCAAAGAGGAGAAGGACCAGCCACTTCTCAGAAGGATGAATCATTGTACTTTACGTAGAACTATAGGGGTATCCAGGAGTCGTCTTTACGAGTAAATCTTTTTTTCTTCCTTTTTTTTTCTATCTCCCAGGAATCCATCCTTTACACCTCCTTCTTCTTCAATCTTACAACACTGTGCATACCATAAACATGTTCATTAACCTATAAGTATCTCAAGAAAACTTAGTAAAGTATTTTGACTTGAAACATTGGAATAATGTACATTTTTTGGAAATTATTATAAATGTAAAACACACTAAAATGAAATACGAGTACATGCATAACAACCTAAAATTGCAATTGTTTACAAACAGTATTTTTTTTTGTATACAAACTTGTATCTTAAAGAGAAAAAGTATATAACAATGTTAATAGTTATTTATTTAACAAGTGTGGAAAGTAGTACTTTTCCTCACGCGAGGCAGGGTTTGCACGCACGAGCGAGCGAAGCGAGGCGAGTGCAAGTGCAAATTGCCGAGTGTGAGGAAAATACTTTACATTCGAGTTAAATATTATATTTTTTCTGCAACTATTAGATTTATTAACTAAAAAAATTAAAAATTTCATTTTCACAGTCTACAAAAAGTAATTTATTTATTATAAACATTTATTGTTATATTACAATTATTTATATTACTTACGTGTTTACATTACTTATTACATTTTCTGCTGTTTCTTTTATTGATGGAGTGTTTTCTAAACAGGAATCGCAAGAATCCATTTTAAATTTCTATAAGGTAACACTATAACCTTTTTAACTGTTATAATTAAAAATATCTAATTATTTATTAAAGTATTATTTTTATTTCTATATTCCTTTCAATTTTTATTTTATTTTTTAATATTCGTTTTTTAATTATTTAGTTACGTTAAATAAGCTTATTAAAGTTTTACAGAAAATATTTATGTTAATAACAAAACTTCTTATATCAAGGAAGCACAATAAAGTTTTTCCACACACTAGTGCGGAAAGTGACACTAATGGGAATTT
Organism: Rhodnius prolixus; assembly: GCF_049639745.1. Taxonomy (NCBI): domain Eukaryota; kingdom Metazoa; phylum Arthropoda; class Insecta; order Hemiptera; family Reduviidae; genus Rhodnius; species Rhodnius prolixus. Next base: position 10,781,122 of record NW_027411582.1, read on the forward strand.
TTCCCCACTAGTGTGAGAAGTTGGGCATTACACAGCTGATTTTAATTGAGTAATGAGAACTTCCCGACATGGTTGCAGAAAAAAATAGTTTTGTTGATGGAAGCGTAACTTATCAGCTGAGATAAATTTGTTATAAGTTAAAAAAATTTCTCACTGACCTTTGCACGGTGTATAAAGTACGTTTAAGTTATGATAACTTTATCCTAACAGATCTAAATAAATTAGGAGATGATTCAGCAAAAGTATTTTCTTCAATAATTTTCCAACTGCATATTGTCACATACTCCTAGAAGGACCTTCCTGGATCCAGGTTCAGAACTACTGAATAACAATTTATTCATCACGCAATCGTAACCATCGCCAGTTTAATAGAGCACAGAAATCATCAGTAAGAGAACAAAAAAGTTAATCAATTACAGTGTAAATCCATTAAAGATAACCAATTGTATACCTTCTGCTTAAGTAGAGATAGTTACCATCCCTGAAGGAAGATGAAGTTAGAAGGAACTAAACTTTTGAGGATAAATCAAACAATTCGTAGAAAGTTATCGCTAGAACTTACTGAGATTCTTTATCAGTGGTGCGTGTATCTCATCAACATTATCATGCTGCATCTGCAAACAGAATCGTGTTTGCATCTAATTAGATACATTTTGAACTTATAATGGTAAAGTCGATTTTTCAAGAGACACTAAACAAATTGTTAGCCTTAAAGAATGACTCAGTAGATCACTTTCAAACTGAACAAATTTATTGCTGTAAAAATTACACTTAATTGGATACCATATCTACATTTTCCTATCTTAATAAAACTAAATCATTTTATTTTGAAATTATCTGGTAACCTCCTAATTTTACCTATTTATCTTCATCTGCGTCTTATGTGCCAGTTCTGGCAGGTTCTCATCTGTAGTATCTGCCATAGTAACTCCTTCCTTACTAGCCGTCTTAGACAACTACTTCTTTATATCTACCTGGTGCAGAATTACATAATTATTATTTATGTTTATTACTTATAGTTTTATGTATAACATTAATAATATAGGTAAATATAATTAAAAGATTGAGAAATATAATTTGAATACTTAAATCACTATTTTCAATGATTACCAAACGACATGTTTGTATGTCAGAGCTGTAAACCCTATACGGCTATAAGGGACTAGCTTTTCAAAAGGGTGACAGAAAAAAGAATACAACATGGTTGTACCTCAAATTAAATAACAAATGTCAACTATTTGCAAACATTACCTCAGATGCTGATGTACCTCAAATTAAAAAAAAAAAAAAAAATTACAAATAAAAATTCAACAAAATTCTGCTAGAAACACGTACGTTATAACCTTTTGCAGCAATTATGTATTATAATGCCAAATTGAAACGACTAAGATTTTTTTTCACGCTTGCTCATATAATTGAATATAAAAATTGATAACTTTTAATTTAAACATTTTCACAAGAAAATGCACAATTACTTTTGGAAGAGAGATAGGGTAGAAGGCTAGGTTACCTCTAAAATACTATTTTTGTATTAAGTACGGCATCATCGTCATAATAATAAATGCGTATGTATTATAAATATGTATTCGAAATTTCATTGATTTATTTGGTATTTCTATTAGAAATTCCGTTGGCGAAAGAACCATTATTGGAAAGATTTTATACTTTTGAACGATTAATTTCCCAAATGGTTCTTATGATTTGTCTTTAAAATTTATGTACACATTCAAATACATGTAGGTCTACTCTTTTATGATGGAATTCCAAGTTAGAACCATTTTATTAATTCACCGTCTAAGAAAAAAAAAAAAAAAAATTAATCATACGGAACTAAGATTAGAGAAAGACGTCAAAATTGTTACATTAATTTGTAAATTATTTTTATTCTTATTATTTAAAAAATTACACTGTTGCTACGTTTTCTGTTTTTCTGTTTTCTTCTTTTTTTAACTTTTATTAAAAAATATTTATATATTTCAGCTGATTCAAAATGTTACAATCAATTTTAATAGTAATAATAAAAAAAGTGTAAACACTATCACACAAACATGCACACATTAACTGTTACTTAAATGCATGTACAAATTACAATAAAAAATACACAAATAAATTAAAAAAAAAAAATTATAATGGTGGCAAGTAATGGAAAACTACTGAGACAATTTACTCTTCAAGTGTGCGGTAAACCAACAATGAAGATTTTGAATAAAATTGGAATTAATAAGAGCATCTTCATGGCTCAAAGAACATTTACTAATTGTACTAGAGTAAACAGTGGACATGTGTTATTGAAGAAACCTAAAAAAATCTGCAACACTGGTGATCGTTTATTAGAATATCCAGCAATTAGATTGATAACAATATCATCAAAATTATCAGCAGAGACCGAAGGTAGTAGTTTAACTGGTGAAGATTGTGACAAAAATGGAAATACAGACGCTTGTCATAAAAAGAGACCACCAAAAAAGGTATGCCGTTTACTAGAGGTACCAAAAGTTACAGGAGATTGTCTACAAGTCTGTTCACCGTGTTGTAAACCTAGTGCACCGTTAGATAACTGTCGTACGATGATGGTTACTTCAAATTTTTGTAAAGGAAAAAAATATAAATATCCAGCCTATGCGGAAAGTTTACATACAATACCTATAGAAAAAGAATGGTTATCAGACTGTTGTTATTGGAAAAAATGTTGTCCACGTACAGAGCTCAATCTTGTACCTGAAGTATTAACAACCTATGAGAAGCAAAGAGATATTTTAGGTTTCATAAGAAAATCAAAACAACAGCAAATTATAAAAAGAAAATTTTCCACATTTACCTCAACATTATTTAATAAAAAAGATAACGATTGTAAAAAAGGTGGCGGATTGCCTTGTTTAAAACGTGATCCAAACGCACTAAGGAGAATTGTGAAAAGTAGAAAAACTTGCGATAAATTATGCATGCCTTGCTGTAAACCTGCCAGAGATCCGCCGGAATGTTATTTCCCATATGTCAAACCAAAATGTGAGAAGAAAAAACCGCCCAGACCATCATTTTCTGAATGTCAAGCAATTTTAAAAAGCAAATCACCCTGTGAATGTATTATACCTCCGGCAAAATGCGACACTACAGGTGGTGAGGACAAGGTAGGATGCCATAAAAAATAGAATGCAGAAAGCAACGAAAAAATAAAACGAATCTATCTATAAAAGGAGACAATAAAAAATTTAATGTTTTTTTAGTTTGTTTTTTTTAATTACCAAAATTTGTTTTAATATTAGATTTAAGGGAAGGGATTAGCTGTGAGGTTAGCATACTGGTCTCCCACGCGGAGGTCCAGGGTTCGAATCCAGCTGCTGACCCTTAGATTTTCTCTTCCTAGGAGCTTCTTACAGCTCACTTTCCGGTGATGGACAGTGTTGTCTGTAACGAGAGAACACTGTCCAAAGGCCGGCAGTGCACTGAAAAACTCTCCGGGCGCCAATAACCATAGATGTTGACGCGCCTTAAATCATTAAAAAAAAAAAAAAAATAGATTTAATAGTTCAGTGGTAGTGGGTGGATCCAGAAAATTCGTTTAGGAAGGGTTTAGGATTTACAAAGATAGCAGAATGTTCGGCTCTACCTAATCATTATTGCTAATATTATTTATTGCTAAGAATAATACAGATGATGAGTCATTATTATGTATTTTGATTTAATAAAGTTTGTTCAAAACCACAAAAACAAAGAATAAAAAAAAGTGAATTATGAAGTAATATAGTCAACAATATGTTTATCGTAGGATCAGGATACAGATTGTGAAAAGAATAAATGTACTTTCTACAAATAGCACAAACAACGGTGTGAATAAAGATTTTTAATATAAATATTATGCATAATAATTCTACTTTAAAATTACAGTATTTTTGAGCAGTCCACTGGTCTAATCTTTTTCACAGAAGCAGAAAGCCCTGTTAATTAGCACTAAATTCGTGTAGATACGATTGATGCTTCCCACGACCTCTTAGAGCTTGGAGCCACTTAGCCAACATCTCAAAGACTCTTTTTTCTCTTTCACACACACACACGAGAGAGAGAGAGAAAATGCTCCTATAAAAACCATTTTACTTTAAAATTTAAATCGAACACTTTTTGTGAAAAATCTCAAAATTTAAAATCTGCACGATTACAATAATTTTCTCACTAAGTAAGAATAAATAATTTTGACGTTTGTACACAATTTTAAAATTTAATAACATTAATTACTGCAAAACTCGTGGAATGTTTTTTGATACGTTTAAAAATTATTACTTAGCTGCTATACCAAAGTAGCCACTATTTTAATTAAAAATTCTTTAAAGGCTGTTAGTTATTCAGTTATATTGAATTTACAAGAAAGATAGAAACCTAAGTAAATAATATTAAACATATTTAATATTTAGTGATATAATTTTTTTTTTTTTTTAATTTAAAAAGTCAGCTGTATAAAAAAAAACAAACAATTTTTTTGAAGTGCATACAAGTTAAATTAACTCAAGTATTACATGTTCATGAGCAAGCTACACGAAAATTTTTCCTTGAGCTTTAAGAAACCAATTAAAAAAGAAAATGGCACCACTACTAATGATTCAAAGATTACATGGGGCAAATCTATTTAAATATGGAATACTTCCGAAAAGAACATTCACTAATTTAACAAATCAAAAGAGAAAAGGTGTTCAAGGTTTGGTAAGTGTTGGAAAACCATTTACTGATAAATTATCATCAAAATATTTACAAAAAAGGGGTGTGGCTTTAACATCAGTTAATAGAACGGATGATGCTTGTATCAAACAATCAGTTGAAGTAACTTGTCATAAAAAGAAACCACCAAAGGAAAAATGTGAAGTATTAAAAATGACAAAAGCGACTGGACAATGTTTAAAAGTTTGCATACCATGTTGCGTACCAATTGATATTCCTCCAAGCTGCGATAGCATGAATACCTCCTTAAATGCTTGTAAAAGTATTAATTATCATTATCCAAGTTACGCGGAAGCTGTAACCAAGGTCAGTATGAAAGATGGTAGAAGAGATTGCTGCTACGATCCAAAATGTATGTCAATCTATGCTATTGGAAAAATGAATACAATCTTGAAAACTAAAGATGTACAAAAACAGAAATTAGGCTTACCAAAATTAAGTACTAGATTCTATTCAACAAATACAGCAGTTGAAAAAGATAAAAAAAAAAATTCCGATTTTCAAAAAGGCTTACCTTGTCTTCAGAAAAGTAGTTCTCAAAAGCAGACTTCAGCGACAAAAGGTGAATGTAAGAGATTGTGTATGCCTTGTTGTAAGCCAGCCAGAGATCCGCCAGAATGTCTTTTTCCATATGTAAAACCAAAATGTAAACGGATTAGAGCACCAAGACCAGCTTTTTCTGAATGTCAGGCTGATAAAATGCATATAAAAGAACCATGTGAATGTTCTTTTATTATTTTACAAAGATGTGATCAAAGTAAGAAGGGCCAAGAAAAGGTTAAATGCGCAAAAAAAGAGAAATAAATAATTGTGCTAAAATATTAAACTACAGAAATAAGGAAAAATTTATACACTATTACATATAACAATAAAACATTTAAACATTGCTTTTAATTTAGTTAAGTAGCAATATCTTAATCAACCTATGTATTTACAAGTCACTGACGTCTTGCTTATTCTTGCATGTTATTAGCCCTATTACGCTAGGATACTCGATACTAGATATTCCTGAAAAGTAACCAGTCTGTTTCTACCATCCCCTCTAGGAGGCATTTACTTCCTAAAGTAAAAAAAATCTTGCATAAACGTATCATGCCTTTTTTACGTTAGTTGAGAGATGTAAAGCACAACCTTCATTCTTCCCGAATTGGCAGATTCACATTATTTATCCACATGTGTAATTATCTTAGTTCTATATATGCTCATTCTCAAATTTCACAAGTTAGCATTCCCTAAATTTTTTCGTGACTCCTGACAACCAGTAAACTCTTGAGCTTCCTCGCTTGCCTTTTCTGCAGTGAATACACCCTCCTTTAAGGCCCGCTTATACGAGTAATCTTTCTTTACCAACTTCTCGCCTTAAATAGCTTCATCAATGAAAAGTCCCCCTTCGACGATATCCCTCAGATAATACTTTAGCCATCGTCATTCAGGGCTCTTTGCAGTTACCTTATTTTGCAACTCTATTTCTTACTCAGCGAACCTAACCACTGACCGCTGTTCATCAGCCATTCATCTTCACTGCTCCTACTTTTACCTTTTTGACCTTTACCAAAGGGTCACCTTCCATAAGCTAGAGGACTAGTTAGTGTACGCACTAACAAGACTCTCCTATTGCAAATTACATAATTGAATTTGTTACAACTTTACAATTTGTTGGAAAAAAAAAACTCTTAGAATCCTACATTAATTGCGTACAATTTATTAAACCATTGTTACCGTTGAAGAATAAGTAACGTCACTGGAACACTATAATATTTTTTTGAGATTTAAAACTAGAGTGGTAAGCAACTTTGTTATACCTTAAGTTTAAATATAACCACTTCAGCGCAGTCTAGAAAATTACTGAGAAAAAAAGCATAAGTTTTGTGAAATCCACTCACAGAAAATCCATTTCGGATTTTTGGTTTGAAATTTCATACCTATAATTGTTGTATTTCTACAAATGTTTAGAACTGCACTTTAGAAAAAAGCGCAACTTTTCCCTGTTTTTTTTTTGGTAAATGTTTCGTATGGAAGTATTAGATTGAATGCCTACCTCATATAACTCTACAATCGAATTCTCCTCATAGGCAGAAGAGTCGGTCGCCTCACGACCACCTTGTCAAACCATTATCAAGGCATCCTTCGTACACTTTCGGTTATTTGAATTAACCTATTTATAATTTTCAATAGTTGGATGCTCTTCATTTAAGCCATTCAAAACAATTTTTTTTTCTAATTATTATTTCCTGTTTTTGCGATTTTTGTTTTATTTTATTTGTTATGCTTGTGTTGATGTACATTTATCGCATTTGTTTGTTGCGTCATGTAATACGCAATTGAGATACATTAAGGAAAATATTTGAACAACAATAAAAAACAAAATGTGTATACTCAGAACAAGGTCAAAATCCTCAGAGAATACTTTAGCCATCGTCATTCAGGGCTCTCGGTAGTACCAGATTTGCGTCTTCATTGCTGCCCTTGGATTTCGTTTCCTAGGAGACTGTATAGTTGTTTGCTACCCGAGTATGTGCCCAGGGATGTCATCAGTGCTCGGAGTGCCATAAATCTTATATGTGGACGCGACAAAAATAATATAAATATATTATATATTATTACAAAAGATAATAATAATAAACCAAAGGAGTCCTTGGAGACTTCATCCTAGGATTACTTGATTAAGCAATCAAGAAAAGTAAGAGAATAAAATGAATCGCCTGAGATTTGATATAAATGACACAATCCAAAATCACATTCTTAGAATTTATTTATTTAACTACTAGTGTGGCAGCCAATTGATTGAACAGAATCAATTTAATTTTAAGTATTGCTTTAATATTTTTTTCTATACGAAATAATTAAACAATTAAGTAATCTATTGAATTAATGTCAAAAACTTTTTTTTTGTTTAATTTTTGAAAGGGGTAGTAAAGAAAATAGGCGTGGCAGTATAAGAAAGACACTATTGGATGAAATCAAGACTCCCCCACTATAGTACCTTACAACTCTATATATTAGCCGGAATAACTTCAAATTCTTCAGCTTTGCGATTGGGTTAAAGTAGCGCACATATACACGCGACACTATCTCTTCATTAAAAGCTTACTTAAAAAAAAATAAATATACCGTTATCTTCGTATTTTTATTAATTGTTTTATTTAGCAACAAAAGTTTTGCAATATGATTTCACACAAAGCAACCGCCATCATTCTAGTCTCAAGTTTATTGCTAAGTGGTGTTTTAGGAGCAGCGATTCAGGTAAGTTATTGTTTTTATTTAAATCCAAATTTATATATATCATATAAAATAATTCTCTAAAAAATATTTTTAAATTCTATTTAGTTGAAAATGTATTTGGGTCCGCAGTGTTGATTTTATGCGGCGTATCCCCTCATTTTCTATTTCTAATTTCCAGAAAATTTTGAGAAACCGAAATCAAAACATGCGTGCTCCAAGCGTATAAAATTAAAGATAAATTATGGTAGCATTGTTAATCATTTTAATTTTAGTTCAATTTAAAAAAAAAATTAATTTTATTTTATTACAAAAATCCCAATCATTAAAAAATTCTTAACTTCGTGAATTATTCTCCGACTGTTCGCTTTTACCAACCTGTGGGGTGATAAACTTCCGCTTTCCACGATTTGAAATTTATTATTATTTCGAGTAAAATATGGTGTTATTTTTACTCTTAGTACAAAATTTAATTTTACATAAGCCTGTTCAAATTTCAAAATTTGAAAGAAATCTCTTAAACTGGAAGATGAGTTTATTAATGCCCCCACCCGAAATTTAAGGGCTATTTTTAATTAAAAGCTCTAATTCTTATTTTAGAATTTCTAATTCTTTTGATAACTGAAGTATTATCTAAGAGTCTGACGTATACTTTACAAATTTAAGGGCAAATTAAGTGAAAAAAAAATCAAAATTTGTTTCAACGGAGTTATCTGATTAACGTGGAATGATTATACGTCATTTATTTACTTTAAATGACTAAGGAGCGTTAACTTTTTAGGTTCATTAAATAAATTATTTTACAAATTTTAACTTGACTTTTCGGGTGAATTTTGTTATGAATTAAAGCTTTCCCTTTTACTCTTAACAATTTTCAAATTTTGCAAAGTTTGAACTGCATCAGTAAAACAAAAAAATAATGGTAAGTAACAAAACAAAAAACAAAAAAAATTATTTAAAAATGTTTACTGTAAATGCTCATTTTCTTTTGAAAATAATCACTAGCCTGATGACACCATAATATAATTTGTAAATTGTAAATTTAAATTCCAAAAATCTAACCTTAGCAATATTGTTGAAAATTTAGAAATAAGTATGCATTTCCGGTCTAAAATTTAAATTAGAATAACTACCGGATCCCAATATTTGCTTCGTATAACGTATTAAGTGAACATAACTATAAAATCTACTGTAAAGTTGAAATTGATTCACCCACGAGAATGCATCTTGCATGGTTTTTACTCACGCCAATTTTATATTTATAAACTGCAGAAAACAAAATATGAGAAACATGAATATAGTAGTTACGGTGCATTCCTTCACTGCTGGAATCTGATGCAATACTGTAAAGGGAAACAGCCGTATGATGTAATCTTTTAGAACTGCCCTTCTCAATTTTTTTTTTTTCTTTTCCACTCTTGGTAAAGAAAGCCTCCTTATATTCGATTTATTTAATATTAATTTTGAAGTTTTGAGGGTCCAAAAAATTAGTTTTTAGAAAATGGTCTCCGTGGTGTGTGAACTCTAGTTCAAAAATGAATAATCGCTCAAAATTTAAATTTTCTATTTTGTTTGGGTACTTCTAAAGGAACTAAAGGGAAGTTAGACATCAAAACCCTTGAACCAGAAAGCAAAGACAAATCTAACACGTGGATTATGTATTGGTGCTCTTTAAAGTAACGTGTGGGTTTCAAAAATTTAATTGAAAGTGAATGAAACATGGGTTTCCCAATTCAAACCAGAAATGAATGAAAAGAAATGGATATGAGCCTGTGGTTTTGCACAAAATAAGGCGTAGACGATTTAATTTGTATAAAAAGGTGTTTTAAGATTACGCAAAAGGGAATATTTTTATATTTCCTCAATATTTCCTTGGCTTTGGAAAACTGGGATTAGAAGCAAGAGATGTTAAATATCCATCCTGAACTTATACTAGCACCCACTGACTTTCATCTATTCCCATAGAAATTTGTGAATAGAAAACGTTTTTAAATGAAGAGATGGTGGCCATTGAAGATGGATATTTGGAAATCTTACAGAAACGCATTTAAGGGTTGTATACAATATTCATTTAGAAGACATGTAAAAGTATAATGAACTAGAAACACTAGTCTTTCAATGCCTAGCCGAGGATTTTGTACCTTGCCTTTAGTGGAAATTACAGATCAAGTGCTGATCCTTTTCTTCTATGAGAGGATATTTACTTCCACTTTAATTCTTCGATCTCTGGTTTTTCTGGGTGTAAGGTCTTGATATTCTCCGTACAGTGGAATTCTGAGCCATACCAGCCTTTCACATTGATGCAATCCGTCTAGCGCCCATTCCTCTTCTTTATTGGATATTACTTTTTGTTCTAAGAACTTACCTTCTCGGAAAGTCGTATCTTTTCAAACTTTTGTTTATACTCAATCTGCAAAAAAAAAAAAAAAAAAAAAATATATATATAATTGGTTCTTCTAAGAATTAATGTCCTTAAACACATAAAGTTTTAACCAGAGAAAAAAAGACAAAAAAAATATATCTAAAATTATATTAAGATTGATCACTAAAGTTATTGATAATAAAGGAACAAACAAAAACATGTTTATTAAATAGTTGTTACAGCAGAGTGGGAAAGAATGTCTTACATGACAATTTTATAGGCAAATTTTTGTATCAAAACAAATAATTTTAACTCACAATCAAAAGTGCCCATATATGTATAAAGTTAAAATGATAATGGGAATTGATTTAGTAAATGTTTGCTTCCAACAGGTACAGAAATAATGCTACATTGTAGTTCAAAAATTATTGCTTTACAGCTTTGAAATCTTAAGTCACAGAATTCCATTCTTGATACAGAATATTTAAGAGAAAAATAACGAATAAAAAGGGCCTTAATATTTCTTCAAAACGGATTTTTAACCAAAAAAAAAAGGAACTGTTTAGAAGGAATGGAGATGCATAAAAAAAAAAATTATCAAATGTGTGATCAATATGTGTCCGAAATCGGTAACCTAAAGGTACATTTTACTGAAAAAAAACAACAAAACAAAACAGTTTTTTGAAACTTCTGTGAGATAAGTTGGGTAGGTTTTCCTCAAAAGTATCATTTCCATAAAAAATATTTGCATCGTAGGGTTTAAGAAGGAAAATAGATACATCTGTTGTTACAATTCCGGAGTTCATATGAAATATGAATTATCGGGAGACCCTCACTTCACAAGGATACATGTTTCACTTATCTGAGAGCTTTTTTCGGAAATACATCCCATTGTAAACATGGAGGTCAATAAATATTATTTAAATAAAAAAAAATTGGTAAATTATTGTAAGAACATTTTTGAAGAGTGAGGGAAGTTTCTAAATTTCAATAAATTGTGGCTTTATATTTGTAGGAATAAATATGTTTTCAAATTCACAACCTCGAGATATGTAGTAAGTCTTGCGAGTAACCGTTTCAGATCTTTTGAGATATACCCACCTCCAGTCGCCTTTTTTTTTTTTTTAAGTATCAAAATACTAATACTAAAAATTTGTTGTTCATTAATGGAACGCCATTAGTAAATAAATCAACAGATTGAGGAACTCAAGAGCACATTTTTTGTTAATCATTACTAATTAATTATTTAAAAAAAAAACACACACAAATTAAATCCGTCCAAAACACGCAACTTTTCTTGAAATTTTTTAACCTTAATTTTTACTTTTACCATAAAACGGTCAAATCTTAGTGGTAATGTACAATTCACTGCAATTATGAGAGAACGTTAGACCTTTTAGGTGCTCCAGAACTCTTCTAAAATGTTTTAAATACTTAATGTTCTAACAAACTCGTAGAAGATGTTGAGTTAACTTGAAAAAAAAAAAAAATTGTTTACAAAATTCTGCGGGTTTATATATTTTCTCGAATACACATAATTTGCGAGAAAAGAGATTAACTCTAATGGACAAACACAAGACCTTCACGCAGAGTACCCGTGATTCGCAACAGCATGAAGGCATTGATTTTACTCTGTCCAAGAGATCTAGCTCCTATATACCAAAATACCCTGAGACTCAAATTACAAAAATATTCTTTTCCCTTGAATACACTAGGATATATTCAAAGTTTAAATTAATTCTAATGAGCCACATGTTGAGAGAAATACCCCGTGATTCTTTCTTCGCCAAAGATTCGTTACTATTTTTTTTTTAAATAATAAAAAAATTATTCCAGAAATAATACACTGCTTCCATCACGGTCTTCTAATTACTTATCCCCAATGAGTGTAAACTACTCAATCTAATGTAGCTTACTGCTGTTGTTTGTTAATATCTGAATAATCCTTGAAATTGGGAACAAAATTTGTAAACATGTTACGTCTTAATAGAAAAAAAATTGTTTTGTATTTTGTGTCTAATACATTTCTATTTATTTAAATTCTGCCAATAGTTAAGATATAACAGTTCAAAAGGTTACTTTTTTTCTTGATTCTGTAATAATAGAACCTCAATCAATTTAAAAAAAAATATAGTAAATTTTCCTCAATGAAATTATCCCATTGTTATATTATGATACGTAAATTGTAAAAAGATTGTATTTTCTAATTGATGAAGTAATAAAAATCTAAATTTTGGAATTTTAAGTTTTCACAGCAAAAATTATGTTATGAGTTGCCAGTTATATTTATTCTCTTTTTTTTTATTGACAGCCTTAAAGTTGAAGGCACAAAATAAGGTACGAATGAAGAGCATGATTGGGATGGAGAAGTCTATCAGCAGCTCAATACGGAATTTAAGCAAGAGAAATATGCTATTTTACATGTGGCCATGGGGTGCGCGATTAATTTCAGAAATTGCAAATAGTGCACTAAAGAAATAATGAGTAGCAATCTGATAATGAGGATCAAAGAAAGAGTACATCTACAACTATACTAACTATGGGGAAAATATCCACTAATTATGACGGCGAGCTTGCCGGAATATTATTAGCTCTTGATAAAGTGAAGCGGGGTCCTTAGTGCCGTATTGTGGTCTTTGTTGACTCGCGTGCGGCGATTCTAGCTATAGCTGGAGCGAGCTATTCAGAGTCGGCAGTCTTAGCGAAATGCAGAGCAGAGAATGAGGCTGCCAATGAAAGCAATTAAGATTATAGCGCTCCAATGGATTCCAGGGCACAGTGGGTTGCTTGGAAACGAGAGGGTGGATGAATTGGCAAAAAGAGGTGCACAAATAGATCAACCTGAGCAACCAATCTGTATGCATGCTTTTAAAAGGATAACTGCTGCCTGTCTTCGATCAGAAAGATCAGACAAAAAGCAAAAGCGGGTAGAAAATGGTGGCAAGTATTGGTTGAACCAGATGGACGAATTCCACCTAATCTGACAAGAAGGGACGGTGTGGCCTGCTTCAGACTGCTCAAGGGGCATGATTATTTGCAGGTCCACCTATATCGCAACAATAATATGCAACAGTTTGTCATAAATTTCTAGGAAAGAATTGCAAGAAGAGCAATTACGGAAGAAGAAGAAGCATTTAGTGAAGGAAATCAACAAATCTGGAAAGATAAGGATAAAATCAGTTTACTCTTGGACCCATTCCAGCACTATCTTAACAGCTAAATTTCCGAAAACCTTCTTCGAGAAAGTAGTAAGATAATCCGAAGTAAGATGGCAGATGCACGAATGAGGCAACGGCAGCGAAAAGTGCACGCATATTAAAATTAAAGAAGTTTTTCGTATTGATTTGAATGAATAGGAAGAATTACTGGAAAACTTTTGTCAGTTCCGAGTGTGCGGTGCTTTTTCGTAGGGTACAAGATAAACCGTATAGATTTGTACTATAAGCGGGTACAAAAGATATAAAACACATAAACGGAGAATGGATAAAAAAAAAGATATGGGCTGGAGAAACAAAAATTACGTAGGCACCCTCACAAAGAGAAATTTAAAAGAAATTACACACACTCAAAACACAAAATAGAAGATGAAAAATTCCACGCTCATCACACGCATACAATGAATGTGCCGAGCGGGGAAGTGAAGACGCACGCTATAGTGGGTACGTGATTCCGCAGTCTCCCGTAAGAGACGTAGTAATCGGAAGGTCAGCAATCAGTTCTCTTCTTTCTCACACTCCCTCATTCTAACTCTCTCTCTCACAAGCACACACACACATACGCGCGCGGATATCCCCTCCCAGGTCTTCGCAGTGTTCCTTCACGTTCATTCATTCAAGAGATATTCGCGTAAAGGGCACTGAACTGATGCTTAAGCATTATGTAATTTTCTTTTTTTCTTTTCCATCAGTATTATTATCTTTTTTTTTACGCCAACTATACTATTTATTAATTTCATTGATTCCATTTTTTACTGACTATTCAAAATAATCAAGTATTTGTGTGCCACAATAAAATTCATTATTTTATAACAGATTTTGAAAACTACAGAAACACTAACAAGATTTCCTTTTATCGCGATTTATAATTTACATTTTCTTGTAACCTGCAATCTGTACTAAAAAAATTACTTAATTTATAAATTTATTACATTAGCAACACGTCTAGTCGAACGATTTCTTTTTGTAAATTTAGTATCAATTACACATTTAACTACCATTAATACTACACAGATGATAAATCTCCTCCCCCAGAACTGCCTAGGCTACACTAAATTGAAAAAAATCAACTTCTAATGATGGATTAAAATCTAAAGTATGACTTTAGAAGCACAGTATACTGCATGCCTTTAGACAAAATTCAGATTTCTCAAGTGCTTAGTATTTAGTAAATTATAAAGTTTAAAGCTAACAGATACTATGGACTAATTCATCTTCTTCAGGATAAGAATTTTGTCTACAGTAAGCAACAGCTAAGTTCTTTGCAGGTGGTTAAGTACATCCTGGGAATATCGGTGTAAAATGTTCGAATTGCTAGGCAGGAATATCAAGGGGCTGAGATTCTGACGAAGTGTTAGGGCCACGTTCACACTATTAAAGTAAAGTAACTACCTATTTTTTCAGGCGGGCTTTACCGTCCAACTACCAATTTAGGTGTCGTGGACGGAGGCGACTAGCAAACATACATTACTGTAAATTTCTTTTATTAACCATTAAATAAAATCCAAGGCCTAAGACCGGGAATCGAACCCAGTACCACAATGCATATCAGCTTTGCAGGTATCGCCTCTTAACCGCTCGGCTACCGTGGCGCCTCGTTCACACTATTATAATTGTATAATAACAATTGTCATGAAATGAAACCAGGCCGCTAAATATTGATAAGAACTTGAAGAGTGATGAATTTTCCTATTTATTCAATCTTGTTTGTTAACTTTTAACTTGTTGGCAACATATCGTGACGTAAATACGGTCAAAGAACTTACAACTAAAAAAAACTAGTGAGAAGGACGTCTTCTTCTTTCTACGCGTAAACAATTCCCCACCCCCCGTTTGATTAATTCACATGTTTGCCTTCCTCTCACTCCCTTTGTGTGTTTTTTATTTATGCGTGCAAAAGGTTAAAATAAAACAAAAAATATAAGAAAATAATAGTAACCTTGTTGTTTTGTATATTTAAAATCATCTTCGATGACTGCAGAGTTAGTATACTAATTTTTTGGCGAATGTTTTATTTAAGCACGCTGCTGGAATGAATTTTGAATACTTCTTGTGAAGCCTCAAAAATCTGAAATAAATTTATCATATTTAGTACCAATTATAAATAGCGGGAGACTGTTCCTTAACTTCTGAGAGATGTTAACATCCCTGCAAATATCCCAGACTAAATTTTACCATGCGATTTGTGATGTTTTCTTAAACTAAATATAACTAGAATATAAAAGCGAAACGGGACCTTTACCCCACGGCACTGCAGCCACAAGAGGCTTATTGTGCCTTCCCCTTTTTTGAATCTAGTAGACGAAACCTCCTCTACTAAAGAGACTGAGGACTTTCCCTACTAGTTCTTTTTGCTGTACTATCTCCTTTGGTCTCAAAGAGCACAACCGCTCGATTACAACTCAATGGAACAGCAAGTAAGAGGCCGTTTCCTCCTCCAAATAAGCCCCACGTTGTACAGATGCTTCCTGAACCTATCGTGCCCCTTGAATAGGCCTGTAATTAGAGTAATCTGATTTCTACCCAAGCCCAGAGTCTCTTCGGTTATTTTTTTTTTTACAAGCAAAGGCATCATACACTTACTGTGTTTGACCCATGGAAACATCACCTTTCATGCTCTCTGAAGATCCAGTCTCTGAGAGCTGCACGAACTGCATCCTTGGTGATCCCCAGGACTGGTTCCGAGCCAATGAAAAGAGTGGTTAGCTCCGTTCCTGGCCAGTTGATCGGCTGTTTCATTCCTCTTAATCTCCACATGACCTGGCACTCATTCCAACCGAACTTTATTATGACGAGCTAGTTATAGGGTATATAACTAAATAATAAGGTATTACATAATGTAAAAACTGAATCATTTATCGTTAGTCGTAAATTAGCTTTGGACTAATTTACACATAAGAATTTGGAACTTCTTAATTTTAACGTACGGTAGCAAATCGTGGGCACAAACCTCCAAACATAATAGCCAATCGCAAGCAGCAGAAGTGCGCTTACTTCGAAGGATTGAAGTAAAAGAGTTCGACAATCACTTCTACCTTCGATAATCAAACCTGTGGAGAAGCTGCTGAGACAGCACAGGATAGGCTGGTTTAGGCACTTGGTAAGGGTGATACAGAATGTACAGTTGCATTTGGAGGGGCTAGTAAAAGAGGAAGACAGAGTCCTGCACGAAATTTAGACCAAAGGAGGAAACTAACTTGTAAAAACCAAACCATATATCGTCATCGTAACCTGAAATAATATGTTTCCGTTAAAACTAAATGTGAAAATCCATTATACATCAAAAAGAGTTAGTCAAAATTATATTTATTCTTTAATAAAATACCTGAAACAGCTTATCAATGAAAATACTAGTTATTAAGCTGCATCATTAAAACAGATTATAATGGATATATCCTATCAACATATTAATGAATGCCTATCATGGAATGTTCCCATAACAACAAAAAACCAAGAGTTAAAGAGGACTGTTAAAAGAAATCGGTACTGCTAAGAAATGTGATGACTCATGCCAACACTTCCTATCTTCATCGTTAAGATTATTTTTATTATCACATGTTTATTAGGGTGGGAAGTATTCAGAATGTAATTCATCATTCCAGTTACAGGTTATTAATTTCCGTTCTACTTTTCTCTCAATCTGTCTCTCTTTTCCTCCTAATTTGCATTATCGCATTGGTATTAGATGAGTTAGTGTCATCATGTAAAATATTAGCGAGTGGGTTTTGAGACTCCAATGTTTCAAATCAAATGATTAAGAGAAAACAAGGAATTGTAAAATGTATGTGACCTGAATACATGTCCGTTTTTTTTTTTTTCGTGACAGACTCTAAAATTTAAAACGATATGTTTCAAATTTTGCCTTAGAGGCTGAAATACATGTTTCGTTCAACCATCTCGTGAAAGCTGTTAGAACCTTATTTATCACAATATAAGTATCATGCAGTCTTCGGGAGGTTAAATATTTCTCATTTACCTCCTGGAGATTCTAGCATCTGGTAATCTTTACCAGAACTCTCTTGGTTTATTCAGTGCACTGGGCGATTGAGACGCCATGCTCCCTAGTGTCCTGGTTCTACTTTATTAGTTTATTGTACTGTTATCCGGCCATTTTTTACCCGAATTTGCTGGTTTTGAATCTCCGGTGTCTCTTGAGAGGTAAGAGGTGGGCGGGGAGCAATGGGCATTTTGGATTGCCTGCGTTCGTTCCTCCTCTTGGGGGAATCGCCCTTTGCTACCATCAATCAATCAATCACGTAGCTAAACTATTTTTAATAATAAAAAGTAAAATATTACCACTTTGAATTGTCATCCGAATTTCACGTTATCTCCTCCTGAATAAAATATGATCTCTAATTGGGCAGTGATGTTTGCGCATATCTGTTTGTGACCACAGCAAATCTGAAAATAGGAAAATCACAATTAGTTCAAATTTTAGATTTCATTTAGGTGCCAAAAATGTAAAAAGGGTTTTTGGTGAAAATCTTATCTACTTGAATCGTCTTTTGATGGTTTTATTTTTTACTTAATTCTGTACACTTCGTACACTACCTCTCATTGCATACATAAAAAGTCTGTACATTTTATGAGAAATACTGTCTCTGGAAAATTCATTAAAACTGTCCGGTAGGACAGTTGTATAAGGGTTGACCATCAAAAACTGCACGAAAAAGCGTAACGTTGAAAAACACCCAACTTTGACAATTTTTTTCTATTTTTCTATTAAAGATAAAATTCCCAAACTTTCTTTAAATCTTACTCCAAACCATCCTTTATAACTGTAATTTTTTTGCAACCACCCAGATCTAATAGATTTCGAGAAAAAAGTTGCCGAAAATGAGCAAAAACGGCTTTTTCAAAAAATGTTCTTGTTCTTCTTCTTCTTCTTCTTCTTGTTACCTTTTTTGTAAACAACGTAGCGCCTAAATGCGTGAACCGATTTTCATGAATGAGGTGTCATTCGATTCGTACTTTTATGTAGATGTGCCTTTTGGGGGTCTCGGCCCTGTACATCGAATGGGAGAGGAGTTAGCCCCCTTTATATAAGGCCCCCTCAAAAATTATTATTACTAATTACTCTGTAAATCTTGGCCCGATTATGATAAAATTTGGTAGGATGATAGGGTTAGGGCTCCCCTACGTAACATTAAAGCGGCGATCAGCTCTTACACTTGTTAAGGGGAAGTATAGCAATCGTTTCAAATTATCGACACGTGAACCGATTTTCATGAATGAAGTGTCATTCGAATCGAAATTTTGTACAGATTTGCACTTTAAAAGTCTCGACGCAGTGTCTCATAAGGAGGGGAGTTTCCCCCACCCAAATAAAGCCCTTTTTAAAACTATCATTACCAATATTTCTACAAAGCTTAGTCCGATTTTGATAAAATTTAGCACGAAGAAGTGATTAAAGCTCCTCTACGTGGCTGTGAAGTGCCATCATGTTCTTACACCTACTAAGAGGAAGTACTGCAATCGTTAAAATTATCAATGAGTGAACCGATTTACATCAATGAATTGTCGTTCGATTCAAAATCTTTACCTTTTAGGGAGAAGTACTGTAATCGCAGTTTATTTTTCTTGCTCCTCTTAAAAGGAAGTACTGAAATCGCAGTTTAATTTTGCTATTTACGTACAAATACCTTCCTATTTTATTCAAAACGCTTTCTCAAAAAAATTGTTATTGAGGATGGTTTGGGGACCGCAACTATAACCATTCTTTAAAAAGATCTCTCCAGTGGTAGTTACGGTTCCGATTTAACACCTTATCAGGTTATAGAATAGCTTATTCCAAATTTTAAAAAAATCTGTAAAGCAGACGTAACTTTGCAAATAGACAAAAAGGAAAATCTATCCAAAAGGTACAAAAATCTCCTTAACAAAAACTTACAGTTTAAAAAGTTAAGTATAAGGGTTGATTAAACGCCAAAAGGACACAAATCAGCAAGTACCCAACATTTCATTAATACTTCATTGATATTCAAGTAATTTTACTGCATTAATTTTCATTAATATTTTTTAAGAATTTATTAGATGTCACAGACCCTTATGCTGGCCAGTTCATTCATAATAGTTATAATTGTGATAAAATGTACATTATATCTTCGTATAAATAGGTACTTTATTTTAACTCTATTCCAAATTATTTTTCTGATTTCTCTTTAATGTGCCCTTTATGCTGAGTAGTCACATATTCATGCTTGTTAAAGTAGAAAAAGACAAAGTTAGGGTCGGCTACTGTTTAAATTTGAATCACGGAGGATTTAAAAGAATATTTCAGTCTTGAATTCGTCTTACCAAAATATTCGTGAGCACAAATAACACACAGTTAATAACAAGAAGATTATTCAACACAACAATATTTACTCATTTCTCAATTGTAATTTAATTTAGTCCCCCTAATTTTACTTATGGTAAAATACTGGAATAATTAGCTGTCCTAAAAATATGCATATCTTATTTTACTTTATATTACATATATACAACATTGTGGGAAGAACACCTAGATTGAGAATGTAATTGAAGAAAACTATATTATTTGCGATAAAGCCAGATTATTTATTACTTATTATTACAAACGTTTGACTACTACATAAAATAACAATTACTTTAATCGAAGAATGAACTTAAACCGACGATTTTTATTTAAAAATAAAAATAAATAAATAAAATCATTGATGTACGATATGTTGGTGTAAGCAATTTTTAAAAAAGTTTATGAATTTTTTAGCCTCATATTTTTTTATTTTTTATCACGTTTTCTTTTTCACCTGTAATTAATAGTTTGATTATTATAAATAACTAGATATTACAGTCAATCTACAGTGCTACTTGAGTAAATATTTTGTAGATTAAAATGGCCAGCGTAACACAGGGTCTGTGACATCTAATAAATTCTTAAAAAATATTAATGAAAATTAATGCAATAAAATTACTTGAATATCAATGAAGTATTAATGAAATGTTGGGTACTTGCTGATTTGTGTACCTTTTGGCGTTTAATCAACCCTTATACTTAACTTTTTAAACTGTAAGTTTTTGTGAAGGAGATTTTATGTGAGAAGTGAGTGAGGATACAAAGAAAATGTCATATCACTGAATTTTATTGTATAATATTAGAAAATATTTAATATGTTACTGAAATTTAGTTTGAAGAAAATCGTAAAGAAACGGAATGTGTATTTTGTTTAGCATTTTTAATAACGACTACTTAAGATAAAAATCTAACCCTCTCGTTTGAACTTCTTTTTATAAAAATTTATTTTAAAGTTCTGTGACTTCATGCTTTCCTAAAGTAAACCTATATTTGAACCCTGTGAACATTTAATGAAAATGCGACGTTTGAAGAAAAACTAATGAAAATTGCTATAAGACAAATTCGTGCAGTTATTTGAACAAGATTTTTTAACTTCAAATGCTAACTCGAAATTTAATAATTTACTTTTACTTGAAATATCATTTGGGAGAATTGAGTTTGAGATTGTCAATAGTTCTTTCTATCACATTTCAGTGAAATCCAAATTTTGAAAGAAAATTGAATCTTTTAGAATGGTTCTAGTTCCAAATAAAAATAGATCTTTCACGATATATTTTTTTTCCTTTTCAATTTACATTAAGTGTACTCGTAGGAATAGTAATAGCAAATTGGTTTCCCTTCTCCTTACCGGATGATCTTCATTGCCGTAATCTTTGGCAATCTCCTTTTTGTTTCTCTTTTGATAATATAAACATGTGTGTCAAATGAATCAAATATGTTTTGCGTATTGTCACTTTGTATGAAAGAGGGGTAAGAGTTTGTTTATGTGAGAAAGGCAGTTCATCTTACTATTCTTCCGTTTTCAACACTTCCTTTACATCACTGTATATAGAGTTAATAAATCATTTTACCAACTAGCATCCTTTAATTTTTTACTTTCTCTGAGTAGTCTCTAGTAGGTTAGTGTTGTAAAAATGACTAATGTTTTGTTTGGAAGTAGGGATAAAACGGATGTTTACTTAAATCGTATTGGGCATACCTTGGGGGCACGACTCCATGTATCTCTTTATCACTGGCTCTTTTCCTCTGACTGTATTCTAATTTGTTGATTTACTACGTACTTATTTGAATACCTGCCGATATTCGGCTTTTATTACATAACATGTAATCACATTGACATGAGTGGTTTTTATTTAACTCACATGACTGTCAATTATTTTTTATACATTCCAATTCTAATAGTATATTCTCTCCGAAAAAAATGTTTTTTTTGCGTTTATTTTTGCTACAATCAGCGCGTTGGCGCTATAAGTAACAGTGATAACAGTAACAACAAATAACAGAAGAATACGAGTGGAGAAGTTACCCAGCGGTAACACTCCAAAATAGGCTATTAGTCGCTCTCTTCACTTGAGAGGAGATCACGAGGCCACTGTCTCTTAAGGCGTCTTGTCGGGTTGTCAGGAAAAGTTCTAGAAGAAAGATTTGAAGCTAGAGGGTTTATATGAGATTGCAGGTTGAAGTGGAGTTTTCTGTATCTTGTTTTAGCAACTTGTGTTACAAAAGGAATGTTAAGGTCAGTGTGTATAGTCAAGTTGGAGACATAAAAAGGAGCGTTTACAATAGTTCGAAGAATTTTAGATTGTAGAGTATGAATCCTTTGAAGATTGGAGCGTTTGGTTGAACTCCACAAGCTCTATTCCATACGCCCAGATGGGTTTTAAAATAGATGTATAAATTAGTCTTTTGTTGTCCAGAGAGAGTTTTGATCTGTCGTCTAAGAGTCTTTTAAGTAGTCGATAGCGTCTGTTCAGTTCTGTTCTTTTAAGTCTAGTGTGGGGGTTCCAAGAAAAAAAATGTTAACTTTAATTTTTCAGTTTTTTCAAAGATAGAATTTTTACTAAATGCTAGTTACCTTCACTATAGTTTTCTAATAATTAAAAGAATTTTAAGAGAAGCTTCATGTCATAGTAATCTACCCATGTAGATAGCTTACGGAAAGTTTGAATTCCAATGCTTAATATTAGAATTCAAACTTTCCATAAGCTATTTACTTCAAACTGAAATTATAACAACTCATATAATTACCAAAAATATGATAGGACCACACATTCATTCAAATAGAATTTTAGGGATAAGCCTAACCGCTCCATATCGCAGAAGTGCAGTAGAATGAATTTTCTTTCCTGCGGAATGTTTAATTAAATAAACATAGCTCTATATAAGTACTCAATCTGACTTTTCACGTTATTTTGTTCATTAACCACTTTTAACTGCCCTGTATAAAAATTTAAAAACAAAACAAAAAAATAGCTAGTAATGACTATTTTCTTGTTACAGAAAAGGGACGCAAATGGCGAGGAAAATACACCAACCACACCAAGTGTATGCCACGCTAGGACGCCATGCGCATGGGCAGTTTATGTACCGTTTACCAGAAAAATTGAATATTTCATGACAAACACGTACGTAATTAAATTATTATTATTATCACTACTTTTTATTTATTTATTTATTTTTTTTTAGCGTTAGGTCTCTAATATTAATGTAGAGAAATGATGGTTGAAACTAAACCTTTAGTAAACTGAAAGCTATTTAATTTCAAAAAAAACTCAATGAAATATCACATTTTCTGATCATCATTTCGGATAATACAAAGAAATCTATTACTACTGACCCGATTCACGGAATTAACCTAATGATGTAACAGGTGCAGGAGCTAGATAACCACCCTCTGTAACGTCATGTGAGTCCATTTTCCACCCATAGGTCGCGCAATCCTTCGAGAGACATCTCTAACCGCGAATATCACTATTCTCTACCTACTTTCCTTTAGTAGTGGTAATATGCTGAATCAAACCTCAGTAACTTTGGAGATATTTACTACACCTCTGTGTAAATAGTGCTACATCAGAAGTATCGCAACATTCACGAAGTACAATAATTCGCTGTTCTGTTGTGCCATAAGATATCCGGTATACAACCCTCCTGTACTCCCGTTATTGAGAAAATGTCAAAAATATCGAAAATCTGTTTTGCGAAGTGAAGAGCCCGAATAACCGATTTACATTGATATT
The DNA here is from genome assembly GCF_049639745.1 of Rhodnius prolixus. Classification (NCBI taxonomy): domain Eukaryota; kingdom Metazoa; phylum Arthropoda; class Insecta; order Hemiptera; family Reduviidae; genus Rhodnius; species Rhodnius prolixus. The sequence goes on from NW_027411582.1 coordinate 10,804,678, forward strand.
CTAGCAAAGCTTTTACGCTTGTTAGTGTCATATTTAATGGAAACCATAAAAGTGACCTTTTAATCTATCCGTTTCCTGAAAACCTCTTTTACAAATCAATTTTGTCCGGGAAAAGGCTTCAAAAAAGATCAAAGGCATTAGTTAAAATAGTTTAAGTTTACAAAAAAAAAAAATTGAGGGTTATGTTTTCGAAAAATATCGCTTTAGAAAACATATTCTATTCACATAGTCACCATGCGAAAATAAAAACGCGTTACGAAATTGAACTTTCTGATCTACAAACATACACATAAAACCTTTTCTCATCTAAAAATTTATCCAACATTCCTAAATTCTCCACTAACATCACTCGAAGCAAACATTTTGTATCAACCATTACCTATTTGTATAAGAAACGCAATTTTCATGTAATTATAATTATTACCTACTATTTTATTGATAAAATGGTTAATGCTAGCTGACCGTTTAGAAATCAGCTAATTCCTATGAATGAAAACGGGATGGCACCACCTTCGAAATATTAAAAAATGATTCACAACTTAGTAACCAACCCTAATTTGGACCGTGCAGACTGTTTTCAACTACAGTCGTGAGACACTAGACACTATAAAAATAAAGAATCACACTATAAATAGTTTCTTTTTAGTTGTTTTGAACCATTTTTTTCTTTAACTTTTAAATTAAGTTATAATGCAAACAGTCTGGTTTTTCTCTTGCATGTTTCATACTTTTTCACATTCCAGCCACGTACTTTTATACACTTTTTTTCTACAACCGTATGCAGAAACTGTAATAAACCGTAGGTTTTTTTAAAAAAAATTATTTAAAGAAACTGAAAACACACTTTTAAACCTATAAAGTGCTTATACCTAGCTTACAATCCTTATTCAATCGTTCTGGATTATTCACGTTTATATGTAAATAAAAGAACGGTCTTATTCAACTAAACTGTTTTGGTTAAATTTGATTAAAGTTTTGTCAAAAATTTCTAGTTTAAAAAAATTTATATGCACACTCGTTCACCAAAATGTTTTAAAGGCTCTTTAGATGATAGATGTGAATAGTCTTTCCCTCTAATTTACCATTTAAATTCTTCATTTATTCAATACTTTTTAACATTAAATGAGTTGCTCAAGTACCGAGCTTAATAAGTTTGAGTGACGAAGTTTAAACTTCATGAAGAGTTCTTTTAGTTTTCCGAAAAAAAACGCTGCTTTCTTTTACCTTGTTAGTTTAAATACTCATACAAAAAAACACGAAAAACCAGCTGAAATGATTGTTTTATTGATCTTCTTGTAAAATTCGTTTTAATATATCTTTTATACTTTTTGAATATCTCCAGACAAGTGTAAACAATAATTAAAAATTCAAGTTGTTAAAAAAAAATTAAAACCTGTTACAGATGTGAATGTGCCAAAGGTAAACAATGTTTACGTGAGAACGACGACATCTCAGTCAGTGCATACGTGTACAGGTGCAGTGAAGGAAACAGCACAACGCACAGTCGAGAGCTGAGGAACCATTCAGTTTCCTAGTATCTGCCCACTCTATACTTCTTTTCTCTAAAATTAAAATTTAAACAAACTCAAATTTTTTTTACCAAGATTCTTAAAAAAAATAAAATAAGTCAATAAAAAGAAAAGAAATCTCAAACGATTGAGTATAACTCAGTATTCCATTTCATGTTTATAGTAAAATAAAAAATATTCTACACCCTAGGTTTATAAGTTCCTTTTTTTATATTTGCTACTCCTGAAGGAGATTATTTATTTTTCCTATTAGAATTTTAGATAAAGATGTATTTATTTATAAAATGTAAAAAGAAAGAGAAAAAACTACTTTATCACCAACTTAATTTTGCTGCTCTTTTATTAAATTTTATGTTTTATATATATTCTCAATACGTTATATTTAAATTATAGAACAGCACTAGTAATATAGAATTTCAAATGGGTCTTATTCCAATGTTTTTTTCGACTTTCTTCAAAGAAGTATCGAAATAAAGGATGTGTTTTAAAGATAAATCTTATTTTTTCGTTACCTAAGTTAGATTGGTACTTAATAATAATTAAGCTTTATGAGGCTACAATTGTCAAAATGTAAGTTAATTTTTGTAATTTTTCTTTTTCTTTCATTTTTCTATAAAACATGTAAATTTTGCCCTATTCAACATTCAAGCTATAAAAAAGTCATTACGATGTATTTGATACAGTATTTTTTTGTTCGTTTTATTTAATAAATAAAATTAATTATTAATAAACAATTATTATCTTTATTTATTATACCTTAAAGTTTTTTGTTTTATTTACCACTTCGATTATTACAGGGATTTGCTCAGTGGTTAGAGTCCAGGCGGAGATCCTGGGTTCGAATTCAGATGCCAAGTTCTCAGATTCTTTTTCTTCCTTGAAGCTTCTTCAAAGTCACTGTCCGGTGATCCTACAGGTTTTTTGTTATGAGAGACTACGGGGACCAATGTCTACAGGTGTTAACGAGCCTTTAATTAAAAAAATATGTATAACATATACATATATCTATAAATATAGCAATAATAAGCTTAATTTTATGTTTAATTTATTAAACAATTAAAATGTTCCGACCATTATTTTATTTATTTATTTTTCATTTGGACGTAGATTTATAATGGGCAAGTGGGTGCTTTTAAAGTGTCACTCACTATGCAGGGACGTTTAGATTAGACTTACCCTTTCTCAAAAGCTTCTTTTAATTACAATTATTGCAGGTACACTATCTAAAATTGCATGACCTTTCACACTTTAATAATTATGATTTTGGAAAGAAATAGTTACAACAGAAGTACTAAATAAAGTTTAAAAGGAAAAGGCTTCAGAGCTCTACTACAAGACAATTGCAATAAAAAGAAAAATTGTCTAACTAAATATATTTCATCACATCTTTCATCTTTTAGCCTAACAAATAAATGTTTTTATATATTTTTATAATATACCTCAACAATTGCACTCCTCTTATAAAAGATCGCTATCGTCATTCTGGTAATCATACAACACAAAATTTCAACAAATGATGGAACCCAAGCATCAAATTCTTGCAATAGTAAGATCCTTTTGTAGCATCTTTTTCTAGATATCGTGTTTTATCCATTAAACGTTCTTTAATTTACAAGTTGCAGTAGGCTCATTTAGAAAAATTTCGAACTATTTCTGAAAAAGCAAAAGTTAGAAGTAGTTTTTTTTTTTAATTGAGCTTATTATTTATAATTAGGCTTAATACTTATTACTCAAAATTTAAATAGCAAAAAATTCTTCTTGAGTAAAATTAAAATTGAAGCTTGACTAAACAGAAGTAAGAACCTGTGGGGCTTGGATGAAAATAAACATCGAAAATTCGGTAATGTTAAAACAATTTGTTGAAATGAAAATGTTTTCAACATTCTTTTCAAATACAGATTAACGTAAACTATGTTGGTAAAGCAAAAAATTGACAATCTTGATAATGAGTTCTTAGATAGAATATTAAAGTATAACGACAATAATTTAACAATATTGAAACTTACTTTTCCATTAATTAATGTTAATCATACAAGTAATGTCATTTAAAAAACTACAAAATTCTATCATTCCATCTGTCTCCACTAATTAAGGTATGATTTACCTTATCACTGGATTTTATTCAACTTTAAAGCATTCCTTAAAATCAAATAAATTATCAACCATCAATAAAATGCCTACTTGAAGAAAGAGATTTACACTAACCATTAGTAAAGTATACTGACATTTAATGACTGCGAAAACCCAACAGTAAAAACTTGGAATGATCTATTTCTTCAGCATGGACTTTTATTTTTGTAGGTATAACTGAAATAACCTATCATAAATTTTAATTAAAGAAAAAATAATTTGGTTAATTTTAAAAGTTAATAGTCATTAATAATTTTAAAATCGTTCAACACGCCTCATAACAATTTGATGAAATTAAAAAAAAGACTTAATAAAATGTTAAGAAAAACTGTGCACTATCAGTTCTTCAAGGAAATTAATAGAACCTTATTTAAATATGAAATTAATACAATTTTTACCTAAGCAGTAAAGTAATTTTCCTCGATTGTTGAAATCAAAGAAGTTCAGATTTAAAATATGCAAATAACTTTACTATTTTCTATAATTGCCTCTTCAGAAATCAATTAAGTAGATCTACTTCTGTCCTGGCTTTAGTGAAACGTACTAAAATAAAGTTCAAAAATGCAAAATGAAGAAAAAGGCGATTGGTCCATAGCACTCTCGTTCATCTGAAACAACCAATCAAAATCCTTGACACAAAAACTAACTTGGCTTACTCACAAAATACGTTAATATTTAAATTTTTAACAACAGTTTATTTTTATTTTTTTTAGATTTCTAGAAATCTAAGACACATTCGACTTTTTCTTACTATGATTCCCAAGCTCGGATTTACTCCAAACTCGATATTTTAAAAACATTAACTTTCCAATTCATTATTCATGCAGGTGGTCGTACAGTATTCAGACACAGTACTTTAACTTTACAAAAAATCCGAAGTATGTATAAATCCGTCTCAATCAATCCTCCTGTCCGCTTGAATTCAATTTTAACGGAAAAAGATTGAAAAAATCTGTTAGGTAGTAATCTGATTTTATTGAAACATCTTACAAATTTATTGAACATGATGTTTAAAACCATAAATGTACATCATTTATTTGGTCCACGACATCTAATTTGTCGTTGGACGTTAAGCCTCGTCTGAAAAAATAGGTGATTACCTTACTTTTCTTTTTTTCATTTGAAACATTTTTCACGGAAAATTTCATTGAGGTACTTTTAGAATGGAGGAAATTCTGAAGCACGTCTTTTTTTAAACGGATTTCTCTGATTTTTGAGATTTTCTTAAAAATACTCCGAGGAATTTCTGGAGATTTCAAACACACATAACATATATAAGCACATACCTTATAACTTGTACTGTTAAATTAAATAGGTATTCTGCAATGAATCTGCTTAATGATTTACAAACTTTATAATAGAGGGGAAAATTAAATATATTGTTTTTTTTAAAGAAAATTTGTGAGATAGAACCTCGTGAGTAAGAAGAAGTCATGTGAGTCATGTCACACAAGATTTTTTTAAAATTGGATAAATTCTAATTCTTAAATAATTATGATTTTTACAGAAACTAATTTAAAAAAGAGAAACTGAGTACATAGAGCTTCCATCAAGAACATTCTTTTACATTCACGCGCTATCTATTGACAGTAAAATGAATTAGTGCAATTTGTTATTTTATATTTTAGAATAAGTTTTTTATTAACCAAAATAAAAATGTTTTTGCTGCAGTAACTTTAGATTAATGAAACGCGAAATAGTTTAGTTACTTCAAAGTTGATTGAAATAATAATTAAATAATTGTATTTTGTACGATAATTTTTTTCAAGTGTTTGCTAACTTTCCTTGTCACATATGATCAGCTGATAAATCGGTCTTAGATGAAGATGGCTGACTGCGGGCAGTTCCTTAAAGAAGAGTTTCCGCTGATTAATGAGGATCTGTACCAATATGTTGAAGGTAAATTGTTTATAATCCAAAAAATTGTTTTGTTAGTTAATTTGTGTTTTTGGGTTACAAAATAAAATTATCTCTCAAGGTAGCTAAGCACATTTTTTTAACGTCTACGATAGAGATACTTGGATAAAGCTACTTATTTCTGATAGTAAGAAGTATCATAGTGTAATTTGTATGAACATTGTTTGAGTGCCTATAACACAGTGTTATGCTTTGATTAAAAGGAGTTCTTACTAATGGAATTGACGACTTTGAAGACAGCGATGAATTATACGATGCTGTGGGAGGCGTACTTCATGAGGTAGCAGACGGAAGAAGTGAAGAAGAAATCAGGTATGTTATCAACAAATAATTCGTACTCATGAAAAACGTTGAAATAATTTTGCTTGCAATGGTAACTATTGTTAAATTAAATTGAAAAGAGGTTTTTTTTTGTGTTTTTAAAGGCAAATATGTGGTCGTCTTTTATCATTAATGCGTGGCGAAGGACCAGAGACAAATGGTGAAACAAAAAATGGTAACAAAGTGCTTAATGCTCCTGTCCACTTGGGGACTATGGCAGCAAATTTGCAAGAAAATGTTGAAGATATTAAATCAATTTGGGTGATGCAACGAGATGATACTCTTGTTAGTATATGTAATGTTTCCTTTTATTTAACTTTTATCTAAAAATTATGGAAATAAGTAGATTTATACCAGAAATATTAGTATATTCATACCAGAAATAATTTGAACATAATCATTGAGGTACTAAGTTAGTTGTGATTAAAATGATACCACTTCATTAATATGTCCTTTGTATCAAGTGAATTGCCCTCCAACCAACATTCGAGAGTTAATCTAATTAAAGATTAGCTTTGATGGTTGGAAGTGGGAAAAATAAGTGGAGTTAAAAAATAAATATGGCATTCTAAAATGTTATAGAATTTTATTCCTGTTTATTTTAATTTTACTTTCTTATCCTCATGAGAGGATTTATTGTTTTGAGAAAGAATTTTGATTTAGTTTACGCATAAAAGTTTACGTTTTAAGATATTGTGTTCGTGACAATGGCAATACTACAATTTGATGTGGGTTGGAATGTGTCTAGATGTCAATATGAATCGGAAAATTAATAATTACAGTTCTTTCATGTTTTGGATATGTGATACCGAGAAATCCAGTAATAAGCTACTCATTTTTTTTTAAATTCTCGAAAATTATTAATGATAGAATAATTGAAATTTAACCATTGGTGCCTTAAGATCTTAACAAATTCTTAAAATGTAGTTACAATCACTCGAATAGAATAAAATATTAGTGCCTATACAGTAATGTGATTCTAATCAGATATATTACAGATTGTGATTTTCCCTAACGTTAGATTCGAGGAATTCATAGGATTCAACAAAAATAAAAATTGCTTATAAGGACCGACATAATTTCATCCGTGTATTTGCACAGCCTTTAACGCGTTCTAATTTAAAAATTATTGCTCAGTGTTCATGTTTGTAAATCTTTTTTTTTCTTCGTTTGTTAAAGCTGGCTGGTATTTTACTTCAAAACCTTGAAAGCTTGAATGAAATCACTTTCTCGAACCTAATTAAATGTATATTATGTTATAACTACAGGGAACCTTTAAGTTATACTAGAAACTATAGAACTAGGGGTGTGTCAAGAACTTCATGAGAATATATAATTGAACCAGCAGCAACAATCATTCATAAAATACTTGAAATAAAAATTTAGTAATCAATTGCCCAAAATAACCCTAAAGGAACGAGCTTTCCAGGTCCATCGGGATGTTAATCGATATATAGCAGCTTAGTAAGAGATCTAAACAGGTATAACCAAAATAAAGAGAGATCTGCCTATTTCAATTTCTCAAACAAGCTCTTTTGATCTGAAATTGCCACTAGAACAACCATCGAATGAGAATGGAAATTAGTAATTTATATTTAAGAGAGTAATTGAAGCATTTTTTTGTTATTTCTGTTCTCTTAGTTCATAATAACGGACGCATTACTGTATGTCGTTATATTAGATTTCAAGAGGTTGATCCGAAAGCCTTTGCCACAACTGTCTGAAGGAGCCTCTGTGAAACTACCCGAACTTACAGTCCGCATAAAAATTCTCAAACCAAATAAATTACAATAAACCCAAAAATTCATGAACTTAAAAATATTCTTTTCTTTCATTTTTATTTTACTTCGAAAAAATGGCATAATCTAAGTAGACCTTCGTTTCCAACTCTATCCACATATGCTTTTTCAACCTTTCCTGTTGCTACTATTTTTTATTTATAGACTCGCATTATCGAATTCATTCAATGCGTTATTTATATTTATTCCACTGTACAATTTTTTTTTAAACTGGTGCTACATTTCTATTTTAGAAAGTTGACGCTAAAAAGTTAGAGAAAGCTGAACAAAAATTGCAACAAAAATTGGAAAAAAGAATGGAAGGAAATGTTGGGAACAAAGTTGCTCCTCCTGTAAAACTGCAAAGTGCTACAGCTTCCCAGGTATTATTACTATTCTTTGGAAATTAACAATCCTTTTCTTTTTTTTTCCAAATTACTCTGAATATGTAAAATTTAACTAGGTAACTTCAAAAAAAGAATTTAAAATGGAAGCCAAAGGAGTCAACAGAGGTCAAGATATAAGAATAGAAAATTTTGATGTTTCATTCGGTGACAGGTATTTTTTTCACTTTACTATTTCTTAGATAATTTTTAAAATTTAACGCAGTATTGATATTTTATTATTATGATAAATTTATCAATTAATATATAAGTCATTAACACATATGTAGATGATGTCATTATTATCAATAACTTCCGCAACTAAGATTTATATGAGTAGTACTAATTTCAGAAAATAGATTAATCTAATCTATTTTTTTTTTTTGAAATTGTTCAAGTGAATGAACTATATTCATATTTGTAAATTAAATATATTATTTTGATTATCTTTATAATAATAGTGAAACTCTGATGTTGAGTATAAACATCAGTTTGTTCTAAACCTTAATTATACTACATTTTATAGAGAGGAAAAAAAAAATCTATAACCTTGAACAATGTCCATGAAATATTCTCTACATTGAAATTAATTGCACTACAATTGGAGCTAATGCTAAAAGGTCTCCTTTGTAGTTGATCGTTTTTTTAAAAATATTTTGCTTACAATTATCCCAATTATAGAAGTAAATAAATGAAAAATAAGTGTCTCTTTAAATATTAATTGAACATTGTCATATTATTTTTTATACTTTTTGAATTACTATATTATATTTCTAAGTTAAATCATTATGAAAGAATTGACATATTTTTGAAGGCCTGTTAGTTTATTTTTTACTGGCTATTAATCAGATTATTATTTCAGATTATTAATTAATGAATTTCCTTGGGAACTATGTGTATATACGTAACTATAGAATCAAATTTTAAAATAGCAGAAAATTTCAGTTACAGTTAGCTAAGACATTTATAGACTTTAAAACTGTAACTTTACGATAATATAGACGCGAGCTCTATAAAGCTACGGTAGAATATATTAAAAGAATGTATGTCATACGAGAACGCGAATTGGTGATGTTGAACGAAGAGGGGACTTTACTTCTTAACAATGGTACCCAATATCGGTACACGGACTGAAGCAAGTGAGCTAAAATGTTCTGATCACATGGTCAGGATGTACCAGTGTTCCCCACACAAATATTATTGTAGAATGAATATAAGAAAAAAGGAAATTGGGATTACAAATTATTGGGTGAAAAGGAAAGATGGTGTGCTCAAAGGATAATATACTAGATGCGAATCAGTTATTGCTAATACCCAATTTGACGGAGGCTGAGTTGGAATTTTAACAAATGGACTGTCATAAGATCGCCGACTATCGAGAATTACAAATACCCTGTGAAAAAATGTGCTATTAGAAGTTTTACATTTTGTTTTCCTGTTGAAGGAAAGCAGTGTTTTCTCAACCTTAAGGAGCAGATGAAAATTCAAAAATTAGTAATCTGTCCTGCTAACTCACTCTTTCATCCTCCACATATGTTAATTTTTAATTTTATAACTGTGGTTTAAAAAAATGTAATTGAATAGATTTTTAGAAGAAAATTTATTTGTCAAATTATTCAGAGCTTATAAAATTCATTTACAAAAATTGAATGTAACTTATAAGGTACTCCCGAAAAAGAAATTAAAACAATTTAAATTAATGTTTTATCTGGTTTGACGTGAGGTTCAAAAATTTCTTGTTGAAGGGTTTTACTTCAGGCTGCGGACTTAGTGCTTGCTTTTGGCAGAAGATACGGGTTAGTTGGTAGAAATGGTCTTGGAAAAACTACTCTCCTTCGAATGATATCGAGGTAATTTTTTTTAAATAAATTTTTATGATAGTTCTTACAATTATTTACGAATTTCACATCTATTCTTAAATATTTTCCTAGTGCTCAGTTAAGGATCCCCTCGCATATATCTGTGCTACATGTAGAACAAGAAGTGGTTGGTGATGAGAAGACAGCCTTAGAGAGTGTACTGGAGTGTGATGTAACTCGCCAAACATTGCTTGATAGAGATCGAGAAATTAATGCACTTCTCGCTTCAGGGTAAATTTTTATTTTATTAACCTTAGGAGTAGAATGATTTTTAAGAGAAATAATAAGTGCGTTTTTAAAGGTATAATTAGCAGTAAAACAATGCAGTTTCAAGGATGACCCCGCTATCTTTTTAATATTGAACTTAATGAAATTAAAATTAAAAATGGATTATGTGAGCAAAGGCGCACTAGGTACTTAGCCCTTTCCCTTCGTTCACTTCCAAAGTCCACTAGACAAAATTCCAATACTTTAAGGCTCAATTTTCTGAATCTAATTAACCCTCGAAATAAATTGGTTAATTAATTTTAATTACATTTTTTCACTAAGTAATTTTATATATGGTAAAATTCAGTTGCAAATTTCCGACAGGCAGAAAGATATAAATGAAGCCCAATTAAGCACAGAACTATCTGAAATCTATGCAGCACTCGGTGCAATGGAAGCGGATAAAGCACCAGCCAGGGCCGGCGTTATACTTGCTGGTTTAGGGTTTACAACGGAAATGCAAGCACGTGCCACAAAAACATTTAGCGGTGGTTGGAGAATGAGATTAGCACTGGCCAGAGCATTGTTTTCAAGGTTAGGGTAAAATTTTAACCAAGTATATAAACTTTTTGTAAGCATTTGAGTCTGAATAACTTTATTATTTTTTAGGCCTGACTTACTGTTATTGGATGAACCTACAAACATGTTGGATATGAAGGCTATTATATGGTTAGAAAATTATTTACAAAATTGGCCCACAACATTGCTTGTCGTTTCGCATGATAGGCATTTTCTGGATACAGTACCAACTGATATAATTCACCTACATTCGGCAACATTAGATCCCTACAGAGGAAATTACACGAGGTAAATTTATGTTTTTGGTGAAATGGGTAAATTACATTTTTCTGTAACTGTAATTAATGAAGAATAGAGATGGTGGCACAATTTTTGTGCAAAGATTTCCAAATGTCATTTTGGCCAATTAGAAATGTATAAAATACTTTACACCGTTTAGGTTATATTAGGTGAGCCCTGTATCTTGAGCACTATTGCGAAAACAGGCTGATAGTGCTCTCCGCCAGAATGTCTAGAAGGAAAAGTATCTACTTTTCGCAAGGACCAGGAAAGATTTTTTGTTCCTTAATGTGAAGGTTTTCTAAGACTGTCATGGCTTCTAAAAATGGCGAAAGACGAGATCAATGAATTCAGTCTTTGATTTTTTCTCCTTCCCTCGTGGGACCTAGTGATGAAATGTTATTTGCCTAGATTCAGAAAGTTTAAAGGGACTTGTGTATTGCATGCTGTCTTTAAGCAACTTCCTATTCAGCTCAAAAACTCAGAACGTTAGGTGACAACGGTATCACCTGGGAAAGCCAGAATTATGATACTGAGTCAGTCTGGAATAGTCCGGTAGAGAGTACCAACGTTCATCCAAGAGTCCCCTTTCATTTGTCCCAAAAGTAGGTTGCAGATATCCCTGGTTAGAAATTTAACTTTAAGACCCTTTGTCGGTTTATTGTTCATTTTTATTCCAGCCCTACATCATTGCTAATCCGTCAACCAGAAGACAGATTCCTTCTTCTCCCCTTGCTTCTATGATTTTCTTAGAAACAGCTCCAACATTTTTTTGAAAACTGTGCGCATGCTAAGCACACGCTTGTTAATATTAAATAATAAGTATGTGAGAAGTTTTAACATTAAGCTATCTCGGTAAATTTAGTCTTTCTTTAGAATCTATTCTATTTCTTCAGTTCGATACATTTTATAGTTGCACCAAATAATAGACTCATCTCTGTTATCAAGTACGCCTTAAAAACAGTCCTAATTCTTTTTTCCTCCCTCTTCCTTTACAAGATATTGCAGTAACAGAAATAAGTAAACTCTCTCTAGTATTCTACAGTTGAATAATAAAAATTTCAAATCCTTTAGGTTTTATACTGTAAAATGTGAGAGGCTACGAAATAGGACCAGAGAAATTGAAGCCCAAGAACAGCATCGAGCCCACGTGAAAGAATTTATTGACAGGTTTAGATATAATGCGAATAGGGCGTCTTCTGTGCAGTCTAAAATTAAAATGTTAGAAAAATTGTAAGTATTTATGATTTGTTATTCTCAATAGTTATCGTTATGTTGACAAAATATAAAATAATAGTTATCAAGATATTAGAGTTATGAAATGATAGGCCATAAAGCAAATACTCTGCAGCCTAAAAGTTCTTTGATAGTTTCCTGTACTATGTATCTCATTGATTGGATTTTTTTTATCTATATTAAAATTGGTTTCAGGCCCGAATTAAAGCCAATAGAAAAGGAAGTTGAAGTGGTGTTAAGATTTCCTGAAGTTGATCCTCTTTCACCTCCGATACTTCAACTGAAGGAAGTTTCTTTTGGTTATTCACCAGAAAAGATGGTCCTTCAGAATATAGAAGTCGGTGCAACACTTGATTCTAGAATATGCATCGTAAGTAAAACTACATTATTCATAAATATGTATTGTATGAGAAAATAGTGTGTAGAGGCGCTGATGATAATCGTTCACGTCGATGCGTCAAAAAATTATTACATAGCAAAACTTCCGTTGGATTCCTATTACTTCGAAAATAATTGTTTTTTTGTGTTCTAAATCATACGAAGAATTTTAGGGTAAAATCAGAATTGATTCACAGCAAGCATCGTCTAAACTATAGGCTAAAATTTGATATGGCATAACTACCACCTTAAGCCGTACGTTAATTAACGATTCTTAATATCGGATTACCATGAAAATTGTAATTCAAAGTCGGTAAGTTTTGTTGTAAGTGGTAACTTTAGTATAGCGGTTTTGTGCGAGGATTGTAAGCAGGAAATCCATAGTTTCCAGTCGTGTTAGTTTTGTTAAAAAAAATGTTAAATATCTGTAGCTACCGACCCCGACCAAATTGGAAGTTGAACGTTAAAAAATTACAAAAAGCCTAAATGCACCCATAGATTTCAAGTCAGCTTGCCTTCTGTTGAACTCGAAACTTTTAAAATGCAATAGCGTGCTAATTACTAGTAATTTTTGGGTGTAAAAGTCTAATTTAAGCCGAATCAGAAGGACGATTTCATTAAGTTTTGGGAAGATATGACCAGTCATATAGCCAAAGTAGAGGAAGTAGATTAAATTCATATTTTGCCTGATATTGTGACTTTCTAAATATACTTCCATTTCTCTCGAAAGTAATAATAGCCTTAGGCTTTCAAAACGTACTTAAATCGGCTTCTTTGTCACCGTTCCCAATATAGCTTGTATCAATTGCAATCTAACGTTGGGTTGCTGCAGCACGTTGTGTATGCTAATTAGCAGGAGAATTATTCTCGACCCACCTTAAGCCCACTACCTCAAAGAAAAATACAACAACTTTCTTTTACTGCAGTTTTCAAGTCCCTATCAAATATTTTCTTAAAGCAGATTTTTTTTACTGAATGTTCCATTTCATTTAACCCGCTTCTGGTATTGTAACCAAGTTACAGATTGGCATAAAAGAAAAACAGCCTTTAGCGCTAAATGTGTATAATCTGAGTTTTAGAAAGACTGGAGTCTATTTCTAGAATCGCAATCAACTGAAAGTATTGAAAACCTATAAAACATTTTCAACCACATTATTTCTCTTTGTTGTATAATAGAGAATCATTAGAATTTTATTATGCAATTCACTGCTGAAAATACTCGTATGACGGCAAGAAAGGGTTTAATTTTTTTTTGTATTTATTTATTTGTTTTTCTTATTAGGTCGGCGATAATGGAGCTGGAAAAACAACTTTGCTAAAATTAATTTTGGGTATCCTTTCCCCCACTTCTGGAACCAGAGTTGTACATAGAAATCTTAGGTTTGCATATTTCAGTCAGCATCACGTGGATCAGTTACAGATGAATTGTTCAGCTGTTGAACTTCTTCAACAAGAATTTCCTGGTTAGTTCGTTTATGTATATATATCTATATTTTTTTTTTAAGTTTCTATCAATTTAATAAAATAAGCTTTAATTCACTTAAAATTTTTGTTGTATAGGTAAGCCAATGGAAGAGTATCGAAGACAATTAGGAAGTTTTGGAGTCTCTGGTGATCTTGCCTTGCAGGTAGTAGCCTCACTTTCTGGTGGACAAAAGTCAAGAGTTGCTTTTGCGAAAATGTGCATGTCAAATCCAAATTTCTTAATATTAGATGAACCTACAAATCATCTGGACATAGAGACTATTGAAGCCCTCGGTCGAGCCATAAACAAGTATACTGTGAGTGGTGTATTGTTACTTTCTTCCTCTTTTACTATTCAATATTATATCATCATCTCTTTAATTTTGATTTAAATTCATCAAGATGAATCACAAATTTATTTCTCTTTCAGTTTTTTTATTTTTTTTTATTGTCTGTTGGCCTTTATTAATTATGTTGTTCATGGTTGCGAGATATTAAAAGTTGTTACCAATTTATAACGAGGCAAGAGCTTATCTTTAATTATAATTTATGAATATATACATTTTGTTTTTTGTTTCGTTTTACAGGGAGGTGTAATTTTAGTATCTCACGATGAAAGATTAATCAGAATGGTGTGTCGCGAATTGTGGGTTTGTGGAGCCAGCACAGTGAAAAGTTTAGAAGGTGGTTTTGACCAGTACAGAGAGATTGTTGAAAGGGAACTGTTGGAACTGTCCAAGTGATTGCGCGCCAGTTTCTCCTTTAAATTATAATCTGTCTTTCGTCAAATAAAACTATTATTATTATTGTAATTACAGAATTATTATCTACATCATTTGTCAACTCACTTTTTTTTTTTTTCTTTTAATACATTTTTTTTACAGGTCTTTCTATACGGTTTTTTACGATAAGTGAAGTTATTAATATTTACCAGATAATTATTAAAGCTTATCAGGAAGCGTATGTATGAATTTTGTATTTATTTTTAAGATACTGTTGTAAAAATATAAACACGAAACTAATTAGCAGAATTTATTATTTATTACACCTTTTATCAGTTTTTTTATATGCTGTTCATTTTACCCTATTTACCCTTTTGTTCAAATATATCTTTGGCTGAAGTAAAGAATAGTAAGCCCGGAGGGGTGGCCTATCTATTTTCAGTGCAGTACAGTTAGTTTACTTATCAATCTGCCTCCCGCCAATGTGACGTTAATCTACTATTTTTTTTTTTTTTTTAAAGCATGAATGTAGTCAGAGTGAGGGTGGAGAAATGAAAGTTTTGAGATTTTGTTCTGATGTTGGTTTGGTTAGCAACAGTTATCTATGTCCAAAGAGTGAAAGGGAATGGATTAGGGAAACTATATTAAGGAAGAGTCACTAGTTTTGGAGTATACTGGATGAATAAACAAACTAATAATATTACCTACTAGCTATAACTTCATACAACACATCTAGATAGCTAAGTAGAATGGAAATTTAACAAAAACCACAACAAACTGTTAGCAGTATCGTAACTTGGAACTAAACCTGATAAATATAACAGTGAGCATTGAATGATTGAAATTTTACGATTAATGCAATCAATTTTTAGAAATAATACATCATTTTAGGTTCTACTTCTTACTAATTTCGTTAGATATTTTTAATAGAAAAATAAAAAAAAAAAACAAACGCAATAAGAAAAGCCTTGTGAATGAATCTCACCCAGGAACAAATTATGAAATAATCCATATAAATCTCTTTAGTTCTTTATAAAATAGTAGTAGAATCGTAACGCTAAAGTGTTCCTTTAGGAACTTTCTACGCAAAAAAGGAGTGCAAAAGGAACACTTTAGCGTTACGATTCTACTACTATTTTATAAAGAACTAAAGAGATTTATATGGATTATTTCATAATTTGTTCCTGGGGCACACCTTTCAAAAAATTAATAAAGCTTCTTTTAATAAACAATCTCATAAGTAAACTTGAAAATTGAAAAAATAAAATAAAATTATACAAACATCAAAAATAAAACTTCTTCCAAAAGAAATTTATGGTTATGATTATACTTGTAAGATTATTAAATAGAAAACTGTCAATTTATAACCTTTACGTAGTTCACTCATCTAACTTAGATAGGTTTTTTTCTGTAGTAATCGTTTGTATATAATAAAGTATTATAATGTTAATACTTGCATGTTTAATTCGTGTTAGTGACTGAGAAGTGTATACTGTGTATTCTTTCAATATGTGTTAGTGTCCTTCATCAAAGAAGGTTTTATAAAATGAGAAAACAAAAGTTAAGTGAAACAGATCTTTAAGATTTTACCCTGTGCATGAGCAACACTTGTGTATTTATTATTGTTATTTTCACAAGAAAATTTGAAGGAAAAATGGAAAGCCTCACTGTGAAAAGAAACGTAAAGTTTATAAAAGGTTGTTCTAGTTCACATTTAGCCCAGAATCTGGGCCCCTGATATATGTAAGAGCTTTGATTTTATTGTACAAAGTGGCATTTAGCAGTAAGTAATAAACTAAGATCATGTTCTTTCTAGAATTTTACATTAATCAGCAGGAAAAAAAACCGGACACTTAATATTTTTTATATAAAAAGTTGATTATCAGTAATGTGTTTGTTTTTGTGGGTAATCTGGTTTTTACAGAGAAGGTAGGGTCTAAGTCCATTGAACTAATCCCGTCAGGATTAGTAGGGCATGAGATAAGACTCAGATGTGGCTTATTTGTCTTGATGCTGCTTTACCTGACGGAACTCTTCTAAACTGTAAGTAGGTTTTTGCACCTTTAAAGATCTTTAATTTATTAACCACGCCTTTTCTGTTATTAATAGACGTGTTTTTTTTGTATTTTGGTCCAGAATAATGGTTATTTCGAATGTAGACGTAGCCCGAGCTGATGCCTTGGCAAGAGAAGGCCGGAGCGTCCGATCTATCGCAGAAACGCTCGGAGTAGCGAAGTCCACCATTTATGATGCACTCCGGCTTTTTCGGAAGACTGGCAGTTACGAGCTGCATTACAATAACATACATACGTACATACAACCATTCTTTAAAATAAAGCGTTTAAAATAATTTTAAATGTAGGCATTTGAATATTATAAGGATGGTTTATAAGTATAAATTAGATATTGAGCCTATCATAATCATATGTAAATTGGTAATTTTAGGTTGCCCGATTTTCTTAAAGCTTAGAAATTTTATTAAATACGTTATTTCTGGAAGTTTTTTTTTTTTACGGAATCTATAAACACCCAGTTTTGTAAGGTATATCGTGAAACTCGAAGTAAAACTTGTCCTACGTTATGTTTTAGACTAAACCACTATTTGCAATTGTTTTATAGGTTTCAACCTTATATTATATGATAAAGCAAGTACTCAAATTCGTTTTTAAAGTTATTATGTAACCTAAAAGGAAATTGATTGAAGGAACTTACAGTAAATGATTTAAGTTCTGTTACTGGAAGAACTGATAATCTTTTTTAAACAAAAACTATCTCAATAGAATTGAATGAACGTACCAGACATTGATTTTTTTAAGGTGAACTGTTTGATGAAGATTTCTATACATTTTTTTTTTAATTTAACTTAATTGCGTAAATTTGCCATCTAACGTACGTTTTATCGATGCACCATTGAATACCTAGTAAAATTTCAACCCTAATCTCTTATGGTTGATGGATACGAAAGTTGTCTGGTTTGTTTTATGGTTTCTCGAAAACGACTGCACCAATTTGTTTGAAACTTTGTCCAATTACTGAACAAATCATTTTCTATTATTTTTATTGAAAACTGTTATCTGAGATATGATTTCAAAGAGGTTTTTTGAGTGGAAGTTCAACTCAGCACTTTCACCCTTACATAGCTGCTTAAGATACGGACCTATTCTCATTAACTTATGTTACGGTTCAACCACTGATTAAATATTAAAGATAGTTTATTAATTAACCCTAATTTCAATTTTAAAGGAAATCTATTGAGCCAATTTTTAAGAATCGCCAAAATGAAGTCGTGTGTAATAGCTTTTTTCTTTCGTCTTTAAAACTTAAATTACTTTTAAAAACTCGAATTCCAAAAATTAATTAGACTAAAACTAGTGTAATTAAAGTAAAAAAAATGATAAAAAAAATGGATAATTAGTTGGAACTATTTTATTATCAAAAGCACCGCATGGTCACCATTCGCATAACGTAGTACCTAATAAATAAATGAATAAAAAAATATTTTTGTAAATTATTAGTCTTTTAACTTAAATTTTCTTTTTTTGATAATAATTTTAGGATAATTTGGTTTTTATAAAAAAAAATTGATGGAAATATGTTGTTTTTTTTTTTTAAATTTAACCTCATGGTTGTTAAGTATCCTCAATCCTTCTAACCAAATTTTACTAATATTTGTGTTTTCTTATTGTTACAGATACCGAGTTTGGAGTTGTTAAAATCCTAAAGAGTGATTGTTCACGATTTTTTCAACCCTTTAGACCAACCAAAGTTCAGAGTACCCTTTTTAGTTTAGCTTTTGCTGTTAACATAAACAACACTCTTACACTGACACCATATCAGATAACAACAATCACATAAAAACATGTAACAACATGTCTCATAACTACATCCAAGGATAAAATCACATTACACTTAAAAAGTTCGATGGCATTTGAATAATCAATGAGTGTTGTATAATGATTCTTGAATAAAACCTTTTTTTATTACTAAACCATGGTACAGTTGGTTTGAAACCGATATATTTTTGTTGGTACCAAAAGGAAGAAGTCAACAAATAGGTTGACTTATTTGATGAGGTATTATACTGCCCAAGCAAGACATTATTCCGATAATATGTAAAGCAAGAACAGGACCAAAGAAAATTACAATTTAGTTCTAATTACAAATGTTTGAGATGAAAACGTTTATGCAAATGCTGGAATTGGTTAAGATCACCTTAATAAAAACAAAATATTCCAAAAATGGAAAAAAAGAAAATTACTGATGTAAATTTACTTACTGATGACGCTTTTTAAATTGCGCATTAACTACTTTAGCAAATTTATGGCTCAAATCGAAATAAGTAGAGTTTAGGTGTTACTCATTCAATTTTTAGTTTGAAATTAGAATCGAGCTCCAGGCTTTGGTATTAATGAAACATGCCATCACAAAGCTGCGATAAAATAATACATTTAAAAAGTTTTTCTCTTTATTTTGTTACGGAGAAGGTATGGTTAAATTATTTGCAGAACTCAATTTTTAAAGTTTGAGTTCAACAGCAGGCAAGGTGACTTGAATTCTGTGGGTGCATTTAGGCTTTTTGTAATTTTTAATTAGGCTTACAACTTAGTTATGGCTCTTTAGAGGCGTCATCCTCAAGGAGACAGATGTATCTAAGGTGTCATAACTAAGTTGTCGAACTAAACATATGTTATTATAATGATGTTTATCTGAGATATATGAGCGAATTAAGAAAATATTAAATGATAATAAAAAAAAAAATTGGAGTGCTTCCGAAAGCAATTTTGTGGATATTAGAATTCACTTTGAAGCCCCTACTTTTCCTTCCGAAGCCACTCAAGAGGAAGTCAACAGACAGGAGGCACTACTCAACTAGACCTAACGATTCAACGATTTCCTGTTCTTAAAATTCCGAAACCAAGAACGAATTGTTAACCAACAGTTAGTTCTTCTATTCCGACACTAGCTTTTCAGTCATCAACCAACCCTTTAGCAGGCCTTCGCTATCAATTTCCTCTGTCGCCTAAAAACCATAACAACCATCAAGCCTTTCATTGCTGAGACTTTCCTCCTTCAGTGCAGGTTTCCAACTCATCCTCTACATCTCTTTTCCACGAAAGGACAGCTCCTTTTTTTACCTCCAGTTGAGATTATTCTTCGCCTCCAATCAATCCACTCATAACTTCCTTCACCAACCATATTCACTGTTAAGCCGTTCTGCGCAGGATCTCCAAGGCTCTATTTTTTTCTAAAAGAACATTACCAAAGAAAAAACACGCCCTTTCAGATTTAAAACACAGCTCTACAGCTGGCCTCTACTCATAAAAAGCTTCCGTAACATGGTCTAAACCAGTCTGAAGTCTACTTTTCCATCAGATCAGAACATCGATGATAATCTTCGCTAACAATTTCCTCTGTCGCCTAAAAACCATAACAACCATCAAACCTATTTTCTACATGACTAGAGAAGCTCTCATTGCTGGCCAGGGATAATTCAAATTTGAACTTTTTCCATCAATCTCAATTAGTATTAAAATTTAGATTTTTCTTCAATAATTTGGGATATTTAACATGTTCTATGTTTCTGAACCTCACTTTCAGAACAATGCTTTTAATGTGTTTTGTGATTTGTTTCAAAACTAATGCTTCACTTTAGGATCTGTAATTCAAATTGTTTTTTTAAAAAAATAACAGTTAACTATTGCAACACACAAATGCTCTGAATATTAGTCTGCTTGTGCTACAAGGTAAGGTGCTCTTCCCCCATTATTCCCCAATCACCGTGCAGTTTGTTGTGTGGTAAATTGTTCAAATGTAAATGATTATTCCAATACTAACGCTCATGGATAGAAACAGTTTTTAGCTTACAAAGAATGTTTTGTAGATACTAGAATTTGAACATTATCAAAGTTTCCTTTGGGTAGAACATGAAACAAACTTTCACATTAGTATAAAAATGGCTAAATAGGAATCAAAAAGATTAAAAGCTAACATATATCAAAACCTCCAAACCTTGTACTCATAGTCTTATTACCTACACAATTTATTAAAAAAAACAAAAACGTTCAACTTGTAAGTTGGGACCGCTGTTAATATCTGGATTAGATAGCTTGTTTTGTATGGTTCGTTCAATATGAATGTGTTTAAATTTCTAAGTTCTGAGTAGGCCTTACAATACATGAAATGTAGGATGTGATCTTTTTCAGCATTAAGCCAAACTTATAATTGCTTTCAGAGTAAAAGTTCAATCATTTGTTTTAAATATAAAGCGGTACAGCATTTTATTCTATTTGTCGTCTTAAATTAGAGGAAGAAGTCTTTAATTTCATTTTCCATTTTTCAATCTAACAAAGGTTCATTGACTTGTGCGAACTAATAAAACGGTACTTTAGCTGTTTCTTACCCCACAGTGTTGAGGAGGAACCAAGGTATATGAAAGATTTGCTCAATTTCAAACCCAGTTTTATGATATCGAGCCAGCTAGAAGGTCCGAATTTCTTCTAAACAGCTCAATTGGGCAAGTTTGATTCCATCTCTCATCATTCGACTTTAGAGCTTTGTATCCATCGCTTTCTAAACGTAACAAATCGCTCACGAGTAAATAAAGATCTATTTCTATAATATCCTTGTAGAAGTAAAATACAAAATTCCAGAATTGTTGGATAAGAAAAAGAAAAGATAACGGAGACTGTTACTCCTTGTAGCATTCTAGATATAACAGATAACTAGATCTTTTTGTAGAACACTGGCGGCAGAAAAGTGCTCAGATAATTTCATAAATCTTATCTGTTTTACTCTCTCCATCAAACAAATATTGTCAGGCTGTAGATTCCAAATCTCTTCCATTAATTGCCGACGTATTGTCAAAAAAAAATTGTAAATACTTTATAAATTGTAAATCTATAAAGAACAACAACAATCTTCTATATTTCATAGTCTACGCTACAAAATTCCTATAGCATTTTTAAGCTGCTAACAAATAAACAGACCTGTAATGAGGTAACTGCAGAAGTTGGACTGCAGCCAGCCTGAGTCGCCTCATTACAGGGATTCAAGTTTGTTAGAAGTAAAAAAATGGAAGTTGGATTTTTAGCTAAAAGACAGAAATAGAAGTTGTTTGTTGTTAGAAATTTAGAAAAAATATTATGTATTACCTTTGATTCGATTCAAGGCCTAAAGAAATTATATTTGGAATCGTATTTGTTGATTTAATGGAAGATTTTGAATCCGAAGTCTAGTACAATGTGATCCAGTTTGGTGGTAAGGGTAAAATATAATTGCAAGTATCAGGGCTTTTGTTTGCTGTTAGCGTTCTCCGAAAATTATCTGGTAATGGGATAACTGGAATCTACAAGAAGTTATACGTCACTCTTCTTAACTTTTTTTAAAATCGATTTATTTTTGGAATGCTGTACACCCTACAGATAGATAAATAAATAGATCTCTATTAATTCCCTTGCTTTTGTTATGGTAGCGAGTGGTATACTAAATAAATTTTACAAGCTTTATTGAGAAATATGGTGAGAGATGAATCATCTTGCTCCAATGCTGTCTAAAAAATGAGAAATTGGATTTATGCAGAGTCTAAGAAAGGAAATAAACTGGGTTTCTAAATTGAGAAATCTTTTGTTTAACTTAGGTTTCTCTCAAAGGTGGGTTAAGAATGATGCGTTAACAGTAATGATAAGTTTACAAAAACGAAGTCTTTTTTAACTTATCATGATCTGATTTACCGTTTTATATTAGTCTGTGAGAACCTTGCCTGGGATTGAATATAAAAGAGAATGAAAAAAAGAAGTCTCTCTAAAACTGGGTCTTCAGGGAAAACGGCGGTTCCCTAACGTTCGAGTAGTTTCTGTCGGTTTCGATATCGTCGTGACGCTTCAGATAATTTCGAATACGATTACCGTCGTTTTTTTTTTGCATATCAAACGCAAGCGCGTCGATCGTATGTTGCGAAAAAAAATAATGGCAGCCTGCAACAAAATCTTTTATGCCGTACTACGAAGTTCCGTACCGTATTCCGCGTATGTTCATGTTCTTATAGACCCAGCGTAAGAAGGCATATAGGGTAAAATGCTGTTAAGTTTTTATTTAAAATAATTGGTATATGCTTTAGTCTGATTGTGATTATCGATTTTGGTTTTTAAATGTAATAAAAAGATCACTTCTAATATTTTTATGTTAGATTGGCCCTTTTACTCAGTCTGTAGAGATTTCTACATATTTTAACTAAAAGCCTCTACGCACAGACACTCGCAAGACAAGCTGCTTCAGAAATTAGCAATACGTAATTCTTGTTTTTGCTTGAAATGTACATAATTTAATTATGTGATTTGGTTTGGAATTTGAGTTTATATAGACTATTTACCCTTATAGTTTCTGTATTGCTTGCATTTATTGTGAAAGTTCCTATTTTGTTCTACATAAAGATAGCTTTATTAATGCCCAAATTGAAGGCTGCAGATTTACAGCCCTGTTAGCTAAATATTGCTCTCTAACTGCGAGTTATGTTGGGATGATCGTTTCACGTTTCATTGATTTGTCACTTCCTGTAAGTCTTCTAATGAAGTGTACAGTGATTAGGGATTAGTGGGTATTAGAGAGATATTTGGGAGTTCATAGACAAAACTCAGTGCAATTGTCAAAGCGTTACTTAGTTTCGATTTTTTTTCAATGTATATTGAATTACAGCTCCATGAGTTAGGGTGTAATATTCAAGTAGACATTTTGTCACACATTACATTGTATTAATTTAAATTTGAAGTTTCAAAATGCTTTTAGTAGCTTTTCTAATTTCAAACTAAGATGGAATTGGTGAAAATTGTTGTTTTGTCTTTTCAGTTGTTTGTTTGTTGTATTCTTGGTTGTTGTTGTTGTTGTCCTCCCTTTCTATAAATTCCCAAACGCGACTTATCCCTTATTCCACCATTCATGCCAAAATCCCCTCAATTATTTCGCGGTTAACCCCAGTTAATCGTATTCCTTAATCGCTGGTTTTCACCCTGACCTTTCGCAGGTAATGCATTTGTTACAATGTTGACATCTGCTACCCTGCACTATAAAGGGTCAAAACTGGCTGGAATACGGTTAGGCAAGAATGGTTTATTTTTTTTGGGGGGGGGGGGCAGAAATCTGAGCTCTACCTCCTCGTGGTGCCTCCCGGCAAACTGCTCTTATGAGCAGGCTAACAGAACCAGTACTAAAATAACCTCAAATTTTAGCATTTGCAGCCCTTGGATCTGGAAACAGTTCAATGGGTTCGTAAAGCTCTTAGAAGTTGATACCTTTAAGTATTTAAGATCCCCTCCATCTGTAGTGATTTAACTGCATCTAGGCAGTTTGACAAAATTATCCCATAGAATTTGCATAACAAATGTAAAACCATTTTAGTCTGTCCTTGATACCAATTAGGATAAATATGTATAGAGAACTGTAAAAAATTTGTCAGTAGTAAAAAAAAAAAAATCTAGTACGATTGCACTCGATTCACAAGCGGGCAGGACAAAAGATACACCGACTTTTTATTGTAATAATGTAAAAATATTATGATTGTTTTGGTTTTTTCGACCGTTGCTGATTGATGATTTTGGGGTATATTTACGTTTCGGTAAATTTATCACCTTCTTTATTTCCTTACCTTAACGTTTGGTATGAAGTATCAAAATTTGTTTTAGTATTTATGACCGCAACTCGATATTCCCCAAAATCATCGTAAAAATATATTGTCAGTACGCCCTGAAGGTGACCTAGTCCCCAGGTCGAAAGCTCGGCATAGTAAATAAATAATAATGACTGAAATTGGGATTATTCTTTCCTTCCAATTAAATAAAGAATGGTTGATGAAAATGACAATGAAGCTTGAGATGAACATAAATTGACGTGGCTTGGAACGTAAGCAAATTAGAATAGGGTTGAATAGAAGCTTTTACATGATCTGAACAGGTGTCAGGACGCGATTCTGTCTACTGAGATAGAGAGGAGGAATATTCTGATCCCTTCCTTCAAGTGGAGACTTCTTTCTCTCAAATTCCTCTTACTTCCATAAGAAAGAGAGAGAACCAATTTCTCCCGCTACATTTCCTTCTAGAGCTCATGAAAGAAATTAAAATTTTTTTATAAAGCTGACAAAGCTTTATTAAATATTAAAAATATTTTAAATTCGTGATTTACAAATATCTCGGTTTCTATTCTTGATAACTATTTTAAATTAAATTTTGTTCAAATAAAGAAATCCTCAAACGCTAAAACAAGTGTCGAGTAAAAACATTGAATGTAGAATAGTGCTGGAGATACAGGTTATTAAAATTTTACAAATAATTAATTAGAGAAACCAAAAAGCATTTAGCACAAAAATTTAGTAGGAAGAAAAAAATATCTGCTAGTTTCAGTCATAATTTATTTTTATTATGCCGAGCTTTCGACCTAGGGACTAGGTCATCAGGGCTAAATTTAATTTAATTTAGTGGCTTGTGTTTCGAAAACTTCAATAATTCTCAAGGACAAGCAAATAGGAGAACTAAAAAATTCAATTTTGAAGAAACTTTTGGCGATTTTCAATAGATAGAGGTTGTAAGATTTTTTTTAAAAAATAATTAAATTTGAAAACATTTTATATATTCATTTCTGCCAAATGCTTTTTAATAAAATATGTTTAAAATTTGTTTGATAATTAGGTTTACATAAATAAATGACTACATTCTGCAACCTCAAATCTTTTGTTTTCATTCTATATATATTAATAATCAAATGACCATTAAGAAAAGCACGGGAAAAATTAAAGTGCAGACTGCCTCAGTGTGATACTTATTTCGATATTAGCTAGAGTTCACCTCTGTGCATGTACCAAAGTAGACAGACATTAACGAACTCTCCAGGAAGAAGGTACTAATACTAACACACAAATAATAACGTCAGTCAAGCTGTACTCGCTTTCTCAGTTGTATGACCATGTGTTTGTTTGCAGTTGGCTACTGATTCTCTGAGCTGTCTTGCTGTGCATGTGATACCAAAGTGTTTTTGTTCGGAGAAGTGTAGGTTTTTATTACCTGTGTTCGGTTTTTCTGTGTTTGAAAATGAAAAACCCTAGTGTAAATGATGAATACTAGAACTAAAGATATCTCTATTAAGGAATACAAATATACTAGGTAAAATAGGAATTTTTGGTTTTGTTTAGTTTTTTTGAATCCAAAAACCTGCATGATTCCAGTTGGAAAACTGTTAAGAAAACCCACTCGCCTTTCTCTTACTGCAATTATTACTTATTAAAAATTAAAATAATTTTATCAATTATTATCATTATTTAAAAAAAAAATTTATAACTTGAATATACTACTGTTCTCTTATCATTACTGACTCATATACTTAATGTCATGCACTATAAAACACTTCTTTAGTACAGGGTCCCGCAGATCGTGTATTTCCCCAGGGAACTCTAATATCGAAAATCTTCAGGAATGCAAAACTTCCTCTTAAGTAGGGAAAATGAAAATGAAACTTCTTTAACAATAATTAAATCCTTCTAATGCATCAATTCAGTAACTATCCAGAATTATTTAAATTCTTTTCTTTAGTCTTCCTGACAAATATAGTGAACTGTTCTCGAAAAGAACTTCCATAGTTTATGATAAAATTGAGTCAGAATTTTGGAGGTCTCCAGTTGAGAACTCCGCAATGAAAGCAACATTAAATTTGTTTAAAGTAAATAAATATAAATAACTTATTTGTAAGAGAAAATAAACTAACTTTTTCTCAGAGAGATAACATCCTCTGCTGCTTCTTTTTTTCTTAGTCAAATAGAATCCGCAAAAGCTCATTGCTGTCTCGAACTCGATTCAAAAGTCCTCATGTTTTTCTATTTCTTCTTTTTTGATCACAAATTTAAACAGCAACGTTGGCACTAACAAGCCGAGGACACCTGGCAATAATTATATTATATTAGTATAATACCAATACCATGAATAATTTAATTTAGCACTAGAAATAGTTGTTAGTGGTTTCAAAGTAACTGATTCTAATTATTAGATTTATGGCTGAAATTTACTCTGAGTTCATACAGGTCAAGTGTAGAATATTCAAAAATTTCAATTGGCTTTAGAAAGTTTTGAGCTGGGTGCTACCAGAAATTGTCACTTAGTTTTGAATTTCCACTTGGTTTTCCAAACAGGAATGATTTCCAATTTTATAGCTAGCAAATAAGTGTTTTATAAAATAATCATAAAATACAATTATCTTTATTAAAATATTTAATACTTGAATTTATTTTTGTAGATGCCAATAACAAGTTAAATTGAATTATCAGTAACAATTTTAGACAATATCTGTTAATTAAGTAATAAGAGTCACAATCCTAATTAATTTTAGTTTTTATTTTGGTAATTAACTTGCCTAATTCTAATCAAAGTTTATTTCAATTAAGAGTACCGTCAACAAAATTCAAGAAATTTACAATTCAAATATGGATGACGTCCTTTTAACAGGTGGCTGTGAACTCACCATTTGACCTTTCGAAATGGTCAAAATATTAAGATATTAAAAATTTACTTAGGGAGCAAAATTTTACGGAGTTTCTTTTTATTATCACTAAAAAGCATCTAATAAAGTCATGATTGCAATAACTAAAGTAATAATACTTAAATAGCTGATCCAACGCCTTATTGTGTCTGACCCAATGTTAAAACCAGTACTTATTGTTCAACAATAATTAACTTTCTAAATCATAAAGTTATAACAATTTTTTAAAGTTTATTATTTATATTACAGGAATACAAAATTTTTCATTGTAAAATAAGATTTACAAAATAAATTTACCTCATTAATTAAAGTATGTCCTTTTTACTCGTTATCTTTAAACAGAACTGACGTATTCATCTGCTAACTAGATCAATTTTTTGTCGGGTCAAAAGATTCTAACTGAATAGTGGTTATTTTTAATTGTTTTCTTTTGTAATTCATTCAATTTTTATTGCTTCTAGTTTTAAAAAAATAATCAAATGGAGAAATACAAAAGAAAAGTTTCATTTCATTTGTCATTGTACTCTCCTGTATTATCTTTTCCTGTAAAACCTTTCCTGTATTCATTTCTGAGTTCAATATTATTTCGAACAGTTTAATTTAATCCAATTTTATAAGGAAACAAATTGCTGAATAAAACGTATATAGTAAAATTAGCTTCTTTTTTTATCACTTTTTTTTATTATTATTTTTAAAAAAAGATTTGGTTACTTCTATTTCATTGTTTACATCTTTGTGCTCTAGCGCTATACATTTCTTTTTTTTTTGTTTATATCCACTCTTTTCTGCAAAATACCTATATTTCTGTACACTTTTACATTTCATTGTTTGATAATTAGAACTTAAAAAAGAAACTTTTATTTTTAAATTAAGAATAAAATATTAAGCTTTAAAAATGGTTTTGTTTATTTGCCCTAAAGGCAGCCTCACCAAAGGTCTGCTGAAAAAATCATCCTTCATGTAACTCCTATTTTTTATGTTTGATCTCAAACCTTTTTTTTCTGTAAATAAAATTCATTTTATACAAATAGATACAGTATTAAAAGATGATCAAAATATACATCTGAATATCTTCCCTTTAAGTAAATGTAAAGGGTTTTTCCTATTCCAAACGCTATTTCCGTTGCTAGTACTTTCAAAACAGACTAACCACGAATGTACAAGCTCCCCGTGCCTTCGTAATAGAATACAGATGAGAGAACAGTCTCTATTCTTGGCAAAAGTAAAGGGATTTTCCTATTCTAAACGCTTTTTCCGTTGCTAGTACTTTGAAAACAGACCAACCACGAGTGTACAAGCTTCCTGTGCCCTCGTAATAGAATACAGATGAGAGAACAGTCTCTATTCTTGGCCAATGTAAAGGGATTTTCCTATTCTAAACGCTTTTTCCGTTGCTAGTACTTTGAAAACAGACTAACCACGAGTGTACAAGCTTCCTGTGCCCTCGTAATAGAATACATATGAGAGAACCGTCACTATTCTTGGCCAATGTAAAGAAATTTTCCTATTCTAAACGCTTTTTCCGTTGCTAGTACTTTGAAAACAGACCAACCACGAGTGTACAAGCTTCCTGTGCCCTCATAATAGAATACAGATGAGAGAACAGTCACTATTCTTGGCAAAAGTAAAAGGATTTTCCTATTCTAAACGCTTTTTCCGTTGCTAGAACATTGAAAACAGACCAACCACGAGTGTACAAGCTACCTGTGCCCTCGTAATAGAATACAGAAGAGAGAACAGTCTCTATTCTTGGCAAAAGTAAAGGGATTTTCCTATTCTAAACGATTTTTCCGTTGCTAGTGCTTTGAAAACAGACCAACCGCGAGTGTACAAGCTTCCTGTGCCCTCGTAATAGAATACAGATGAGAGAACAGTCTCTATTCTTGGCTAAAGTAACGGGTTTTTCCTATTCTAAACGCTTTTTCCGTTGCTAGTACTTTGAAAACAGACCAACCACGAATGTACAAGCTTCCTGTGCCCTCGTAATAGAATACAGATGACAGAACAGTGTCTATTCTTGGCTAAAGTAACGGGATTTTCCTATCCCAAACGCTTTTTCCGTTGTTGTACTTTGAAAACAGACCAACCACGAATGTACAAGCTTCCTGTGCCCTCGTAATAGAATACAGATGAGAGAACCGTCTCTATTCTTGGCTAATGTAACGGGTTTTTCCTATCCTAAACGCTTTTTCCGTTGCTAGTACTTTGAAAACAGACCAACCGCGAATGTACAAGCTTCCTGTGCCCTCGTAATAGAATACAGATGAGAGAACCGTCTCTATTCTTGGCTAATGTAAAGGGTTTTTCCTATTCTAAACGCTATTTCCGTTGCTAGTACTTTGAAATCAGACCAACCGCGAATGTACAAGCTTCCTGTGCCCTCGTAATAGAATACAGATGAGAGAACAGTCTCTATTCTTGGCAAAAGTAAAGGGATTTTCCTATTCTAAACGCTCTTTCCGTTGCTAGTACTTTGAAAACAGACCAACCACGAGTGTACAAGCTTCCTGTGCCCTCGTAATAGAATACAGATGAGAGAACAGTCTCTATTCTTGGTTAAAGTAACGGCTTTTTCCTATTCTAAACGCTTTTTCCGTTGCTAGTACTTTGAAAACAGACCAACCACGAATGTACAAGCTTCCTGTGCCGTCGTAATAGAATACAGATGAGAGAACAGTGTCTATTCTTGGCTAAAGTAACGGGTTTTTCCTATCCTAAACGCTTTTTCCGTTGTTGTACTTTGAAAACAGACCAACCACGAATGTACAAGCTTCCTGTGCCCTCGTAATAGAATACAGTTGAGAGAACAGTCACTATTCTTGGCCAATGTAAAAGGTTTTTCTTATTCTAAACGCTTTTTCCGTTGCTACTACTTTGAAAACAGACCAACCACGAATGTACAAGCTACCTGTGCCCTCGTAATAGAATACAGATGAGAGAACAGTCTCTATTCTTGGCCAATGTAAAGGGTTTTTCCTATTATAAACGCTTATTCCGTAGCTAGTACTTTGAAAACAGACTAACCACGAATGTACAAGCTTCCTGTGCCCTCGTAATAGAATACAGATGAGAGAACAGTCTCTATTCTTGGCCAATGTAAAGGGATTTTCCTATTCTAAACGCTTTTTCCGTTGCTAGTACTTTTAAAACAGACCAACCACGAGTGTACAAGCTTCCTGTGTCCTCGTAATAGAATACAGATGAAAAAACAGTCTCTATTCTTGGCCAATGTAAAGGGTTTTTCCTATTATAAACGCTTTTTCCGTTCTAGTACTTTGAAAACAGACCAACCACGAGTGTACAAGCTTCCTGTGCCCTCGTAATAGAATACAGATGAGAGAACAGTCTCTATTCTTGGCCAATGGCCAGGGATTTTCTTATTCTAAACGTTTTTTCCGTTGCTAGTACTTTGAAAACAGACTAACTACGAGTGTACAAGCTTCCTGTGCCCTCGTAATAGAATACAAATGAGAGAACAGTCACTATTCTTGGCAAAAGTAAAAGGATTTTCCTATTCTAAACGCTTTTTCCGTTGCTAGAACTTTGAAAACAGACCAACCACGAGTGTACAAGCTTCCTGTGCCCTCGTAATAGAATACAGATAAGAGAACAGTCTCTATTCTTGGCCAATGTAAAAGGATTTTCCTATTCTAGACGCTTTTTCCGTTGCTAGTACTTTGAAAACAAACCAACCACGAATGTACAAGCTTCCCGTGCCCTCGTAATAGAATACAGAAGAGAGAACAGTCTCTATTCTTGGCAAAAGTAAAGGGATTTTCCTATTCTAAACGATTTTTCCGTTGCTAGTGCTTTGAAAACAGACCAACCACGAGTGTACAAGCTTCCTGTGCCCTCGTAATAGAATACAGATGAGAGAACAGTCTCTATTCTTGGCTAAAGTAACGGGTTTTTCCTATTCTAAACGCTTTTTCCGTTGCTAGTACTTTGAAAACAGACCAACCACGAATGTACAAGCTTCCTGTGCCCTCGTAATAGAATACAGATGACAGAACAGTCTCTATTCTTGGCTAAAGTATAGGGTTTTTCCTATTCTAAACGCATTTTCCGTAGTTGTACTTTGAAAACAGACCAACCACGAATGTACAAGCTTCCTGTGCCCTCGTAATAGAATACAGTTGAGAGAACAGTCACTATTCTTGGTCAATGTAAAAGGTTTATCTTATTCTAAACGCTTTTTCCGTTGCTAGTACTTTGATAACAGACCAACCACGAATGTACAAGCTACCTGTGCCCTCGCAATAGAATACAGATGAGAGAACCGTCTCTATTCTTGGCTAATGTAACGGGTTTTTCCTATCCTAAACGCTTTTTCCGTTGCTAGTACTTTGAAAACAGACCAACCACGAGTATACAAGGTACCTGTGCCCTCGTAATAAAATACAGATGAGAGAACAGTCTCTATTTTGCCAATGTAAAGGGTTTTTCCTATTCTAAACGCTATTTCCGTTGCTAGTACTTTGAAAACAGACCAACCGCGAATGTACAAGCTTCCTGTGCCCTCGTAATAGAATACAGATGAGAGAACAGTCTCTATTCTTGGCCAATGTAAAGGGTTTTTCGTATTATAAACGCTTTTTCCGTTGCTAGTACTTTGAAAACAGACCAACCACGAGTGTACAAGCTTCCCGTGCCCTCGTAATAGAATACAGATGAGAGAACAGGCTCTATTCTTAGCCAATGTAAAGGGTTTTTCCTATTATAAACGCTTTTTCCGTTGCTAGTACTTTGAAAACAGACCAACCACGAGTGTACAAGCTTCCTGTGCCCTCGTAATAGAATACAGATGAGAGAACAGTCTCT
Source organism: Rhodnius prolixus (assembly GCF_049639745.1). NCBI lineage: Eukaryota > Metazoa > Arthropoda > Insecta > Hemiptera > Reduviidae > Rhodnius > Rhodnius prolixus. The sequence goes on from NW_027411582.1 coordinate 10,836,791, forward strand.
ATTCTTGGCTAAAGTAACGGGTTTTTCCTATTCTAAACGCTTTTTCCGTTGCTAGTACTTTGAAAACAGACCAACCACGAATGTACAAGCTTCCTGTGCCCTCGTAATAGAATACAGATGACAGAACAGTCTCTATTCTTGGCTAAAGTATAGGGTTTTTCCTATTCTAAACGCATTTTCCGTAGTTGTGCTTTGAAAACAGACCAACCACGAATGTACAAGCTACCTGTGCCCTCGTAATACAATACAGATGAGAGAACAGTCTCTATTCTTGGCTAATGTAACGGGTTTTTCCTATCCTAAACGCTTTTTCCGTTGCTAGTACTTTGAAAACAGACCAACCACGAGTATACAAGGTACCTGTGCCCTCGTAATAAAATACAGATGAGAGAACGGTCTCTATTTTAGCCAATGTAAAGGGTTTTTCCTATTCTAAACGCTATTTTCGTTGCTAGTACTTTGAAAACAGACCAACCACGAATGTACAAGCTTCCTGTGCCGTCGTAATAGAATACAGATGAGAGAACAGTGTCTATTCTTGGCTAAAGTAACGGGTTTTTCCTATCCTAAACGCTTTTTCCGTTGTTGTACTTTGAAAAAAGACCAACCACGAATGTACAAGCTTCCTGTGCCCTCGTAATAGAATACAGATGAGAGAAAATTCACTATTTTTGGCCAATGTAAAACGTTTTTCTTATTCTAAACGGTTTTTCCGTTGTTGTACTTTGAAAACAGACCAACCACGAATGTACAAGCTACCTGTGCCCTCGTTATAGAATACAGATGAGAGAAAATTCACTATTTTTGGCCAATGTAAAACGTTTTTCTTATTCTAAACGGTTTTTCCGTTGTTGTACTTCGAAAACAGACCAACCACGAATGTACAAGCTTCCTGTGCCCTCGTAATAGAATACAGATGAGAGAAAATTCACTATTTTTGGCCAATGTAAAACGTTTTTCCTATTCTAAACGCTTTTTCCGTTGTTGTACTTTGAAAACAGACCAACCACGAATGTACAAGCTTCCTGTGCCCTCGTTATAGAATACAGATGAGAGAAAATTCACTATTTTTGGCCAATGTAAAACGTTTTTCTTATTCTAAACGGTTTTTCCGTTGTTGTACTTTGAAAACAGACCAACCACGAATGTACAAGCTACCTGTGCCCTCGTTATAGAATACAGATGAGAGAAAATTCACTATTTTTGACCAATGTAAAACGTTTTTCTTATTCTAAACGGTTTTTCCGTTGTTGTACTTTGAAAACAGACCAACCACGAATGTACAAGCTTCCTGTGCCCTCGTAATAGAATACAGATGAGATAAAATTCACTATTTTTGGCCAATGTAAAACGTTTTTCTTATTCTAAACGGTTTTTCCGTAGTTGTACTTTGAAAACAGACCAACCACGAATGTACAAGCTACCTGTGCCCTCGTTATAGAATACAGATGAGAGAAAATTCACTATTTTTGGCCAATGTAAAACGTTTTTCTTATTCTAAACGGTTTTTCCGTTGTTGTACTTTGAAAACAGACCAACCACGAATGTACAAGCTTCCTGTGCCCTCGTAATAGAATACAGATGAGAGAAAATTCACTATTTTTGGCCAATGTAAAACGTTTTTCTTATTCTATACGGTTTTTCCGTTGTTGTACTTTGAAAACAGACCAACCACGAATGTACAAGCTACCTGTGCCCTCGTTATAGAATACAGATGAGAGAAAATTCACTATTTTTGGCCAATGTAAAACGTTTTTCTTATTCTAAACGGTTTTTCCGTTGTTGTACTTTGAAAACAGACCAACCACGAATGTACAAGCTTCCTGTGCCCTCGTAATAGAATACAGATGAGAGAACAGTGTCTATTCTTGGCTAAAGTAACGGGTTTTTCCTATCCTAAACGCTTTTTCCGTTGTTGTACTTTGAAAACAGACCAACCACGAGTGTACAAGCTTCCTGTGCCCTCGTAAAGAATGCAGATGAGAGAACAGTCTCTATTCTTGGCCAATGTAAAGGGTTTTTCGTATTATAAACGCTTATTCCGTTGCTAGTACTTTGAAAACAGACCAACCACGAGTGTACAAGCTTCCTGTGCCCTCGTAATAGAATACAGATGAGAGAACAGTCTCTATTCTTGGCTAAAGTAACGGGTTTTTCCTATTCTAAACGCTTTTTCCGTTGCTAGTACTTTGAAAACAGACCAACCACGAATGTACAAGCTTCCTGTGCCCTCGTAATAGAATACAGATGACAGAACAGTCTCTATTCTTGGCTAAAGTATAGGGTTTTTCCTATTCTAAACGCATTTTCCGTAGTTGTGCTTTGAAAACAGACCAACCACGAATGTACAAGCTACCTGTGCCCTCGTAATAGAATACAGATGAGAGAACAGTCTCTATTCTTGGCTAATGTAACGGGTTTTTCCTATCCTAAACGCTTTTTCCGTTGCTAGTACTTTGAAAACAGACCAACCACGAGTATACAAGGTACCTGTGCCCTCGTAATAAAATACAGATGAGAGAACGGTCTCTATTTTAGCCAATGTAAAGGGTTTTTCCTATTCTAAACGATATTTTCGTTGCTAGTACTTTGAAAACAGACCAACCACGAATGTACAAGCTTCCTGTGCCCTCGTAATAGAATACAGATGACAGAACAGTCTCTATTCTTGGCTAAAGTATAGGGTTTTTCCTATTCTAAACGCATTTTCCGTAGTTGTGCTTTGAAAACAGACCAACCACGAATGTACAAGCTACCTGTGCCCTCGTAATAGAATACAGATGAGAGAACAGTCTCTATTCTTGGCTAATGTAACGGGTTTTTCCTATCCTAAACGCTTTTTCCGTTGCTAGTACTTTGAAAACAGACCAACCACGAGTATACAAGGTACCTGTGCCCTCGTAATAAAATACAGATGAGAGAGCGGTCTCTATTTTAGCCAATGTAAAGGGTTTTTCCTATTCTAAACGCTATTTTCGTTGCTAGTACTTTGAAAACAGACCAACCACGAATGTACAAGCTTCCTGTGCCGTCGTAATAGAATACAGATGAGAGAACAGTGTCTATTCTTGGCTAAAGTAACGGGTTTTTCCTATCCTAAACGCTTTTTCCGTTGTTGTACTTTGAAAAAAGACCAACCACGAATGTACAAGCTACCTGTGCCCTCGTTATAGAATACAGATGAGAGAACAGTCTCTATTCTTGGCTAAAGTAACGGGTTTTTCCTATCCTAAACGCTTTTTCCGTTGTTGTACTTTGAAAACAGACCAACCACGAATGTACAAGCTTCCTGTGCCCTCGTAATACAATACAGATGAGAGAAAATTCACTATTTTTGGCCAATGTAAAACGTTTTTCCTATTCTAAACGCTTTTTCCGTTGTTGTACTTTGAAAACAGACCAACCACGAATGTACAAGCTACCTGTGCCCTCGTTATAGAATACAGATGAGAGAAAATTCACTATTTTTGGCCAATGTAAAACGTTTTTCCTATTCTAAACGCTTTTTCCGTTGCTAGTACTTTGAAAACAGACCAACCACGAATGTACAAGCTTCCTGTGCCCTCGTAATAGAATACAGATGAGAGAAAATTCACTATTTTTGGCCAATGTAAAACGTTTTTCTTATTCTAAACGGTTTTTCCGTTGTTGTACTTTGAAAACAGACCAACCACGAATGTACAAGCTACCTGTGCCCTCGTAATAGAATACAGTTGAGAGAAAATTCACTATTTTTGGCCAATGTAAAACGTTTTTCTTATTCTAAACGGTTTTTCCGTTGTTGTACTTTGAAAACAGACCAACCACGAATGTACAAGCTTCCTGTGCCCTCGTAATAGAATACAGATGAGAGAAAATTCACTATTTTTGGCCAATGTAAAACGTTTTTCTTATTCTAAACGGTTTTTCCGTTGTTGTACTTTGAAAACAGACCAACCACGAATGTACAAGCTACCTGTGCCCTCGTTATAGAATACAGATGAGAGAAAATTCACTATTTTTGGCCAATGTAAAACGTTTTTCTTATTCTAAACGCTTTTTCCGTTGCTAGTACTTTGAAAACAGACCAACCACGAATGTACAAGCTTTCTGTGCCCTCGTAATAGAATACAGATGAGAGAAAATTCACTATTTTTGGCCAATGTAAAACGTTTTTCTTATTCTAAACGGTTTTTCCGTTGTTGTACTTTGAAAACAGACCAACCACGAATGTACAAGCTACCTGTGCCCTCGTAATAGAATACAGATGAGAGAAAATTCACTATTTTTGGCCAATGTAAAACGTTTTTCTTATTCTAAACGGTTTTTCCGTTGTTGTACTTTGAAAACAGACCAACCACGAATGTACAAGCTACCTGTGCCCTCGTAATAGAATACAGATGAGAGAAAATTCACTATTTTTGGCCAATGTAAAACGTTTTTCCTATTCTAAACGCTTTTTCCGTTGTTGTACTTTGAAAACAGACCAACCACGAATGTACAAGCTTCCTGTGCCCTCGTAATAGAATACAGATGAGAGAAAATTCACTATTTTTGGCCAATGTAAAACGTTTTTCCTATTCTAAACGCTTTTTCCGTTGTTGTACTTTGAAAACAGACCAACCACGAATGTACAAGCTACCTGTGCCCTCGTAATAGAATACAGATGAGAGAAAATTCACTATTTTTGGCCAATGTAAAACGTTTTTCTTATTCTAAACGCTTTTTCCGTTGTTGTACTTTGAAAACAGACCAACCACGAATGTACAAGCTTCCTGTGCCCTCGTTATAGAATACAGATGAGAGAAAATTCACTATTTTTGGCCAATGTAAAACGTTTTTCTTATTCTAAACGGTTTTTCCGTTGTTGTACTTTGAAAACAGACCAACCACGAATGTACAAGCTACCTGTGCCCTCGTAATAGAATACAGATGAGAGAAAATTCACTATTTTTGGCCAATGTAAAACGTTTTTCCTATTCTAAACGCTTTTTCCGTTGTTGTACTTTGAAAACAGACCAACCACGAATGTACAAGCTACCTGTGCCCTCGTAATAGAATACAGATGAGAGAAAATTCACTATTTTTGGCCAATGTAAAACGTTTTTCTTATTCTAAACGGTTTTTCCGTTGTTGTACTTTGAAAACAGACCAACCACGAATGTACAAGCTACCTGTGCCCTCGTTATAGAATACAGATGAGAGAAAATTCACTATTTTTGGCCAATGTAAAACGTTTTTCTTATTCTAAACAGTTTTTCCGTTGTTGTACTTTGAAAACAGACCAACCACGAATGTACAAGCTTCCTGTGCCCTCGTTATAGAATACAGATGAGAGAAAATTCACTATTTTTGGCCAATGTAAAACGTTTTTCCTATTCTAAACGCTTTTTCCGTTGCTAGTACTTTGAAAACAGACCAACCACGAATGTACAAGCTTCCTGTGCCCTCGTAATAGAATACAGATGAGAGAAAATTCACTATTTTTGGCCAATGTAAAACGTTTTTCCTATTCTAAACGCTTTTTCCGTTGCTAGTACTTTGAAAACAGACCAACCACGAATGTATAAGCTTCCTGTGCCCTCGTAATAGAATACAGATGAGAGAAAATTCACTATTTTTGGCCAATGTAAAACGTTTTTCTTATTCTAAACGGTTTTTCCGTTGTTGTACTTTGAAAACAGACCAACCACGAATGTACAAGCTACCTGTGCCCTCGTTATAGAATACAGATGAGAGAAAATTCACTATTTTTGGCCAATGTAAAACGTTTTTCCTATTCTAAACGCTTTTTCCGTTGCTAGTACTTTGAAAACAGACCAACCACGAATGTACAAGCTTCCTGTGCCCTCGTAATAGAATACAGATGAGAGAAAATTCACTATTTTTGGCCAATGTAAAACGTTTTTCCTATTCTAAACGCTTTTTCCGTTGTTGTACTTTGAAAACAGACCAACCACGAATGTACAAGCTACCTGTGCCCTCGTTATAGAATACAGATGAGAGAAAATTCACTATTTTTGGCCAATGTAAAACGTTTTTCCTATTCTAAACGCTTTTTCCGTTGTTGTACTTTGAAAACAGACCAACCACGAATGTACAAGCTACCTGTGCCCTCGTTATAGAATACAGATGAGAGAAAATTCACTATTTTTGGCCAATGTAAAACGTTTTTCCTATTCTAAACGCTTTTTCCGTTGTTGTACTTTGAAAACAGACCAACCACGAATGTACAAGCTTCCTGTGCCCTCGTAATAGAATACAGATGAGAGAAAATTCACTATTTTTGGCCAATGTAAAACGTTTTTCCTATTCTAAACGCTTTTTCCGTTGTTGTACTTTGAAAACAGACCAACCACGAATGTACAAGCTTCCTGTGCCCTCGTAATAGAATACAGATGAGAGAAAATTCACTATTTTTGGCCAATGTAAAACGTTTTTCCTATTCTAAACGCTTTTTCCGTTGTTGTACTTTGAAAACAGACCAACCACGAATGTACAAGCTACCTGTGCCCTCGTTATAGAATACAGATGAGAGAAAATTCACTATTTTTGGCCAATGTAAAACGTTTTTCCTATTCTAAACGCTTTTTCCGTTGTTGTACTTTGAAAACAGACCAACCACGAATGTACAAGCTTCCTGTGCCCTCGTAATAGAATACAGATGAGAGAAAATTCACTATTTTTGGCCAATGTAAAACGTTTTTCCTATTCTAAACGCTTTTTCCGTTGTTGTACTTTGAAAACAGACCAACCACGAATGTACAAGCTTCCTGTGCCCTCGTAATAGAATACAGATGAGAGAAAATTCACTATTTTTGGCCAATGTAAAACGTTTTTCCTATTCTAAACGCTTTTTCCGTTGTTGTACTTTGAAAACAGACCAACCACGAATGTACAAGCTTCCTGTGCCCTCGTAATAGAATACAGATGAGAGAAAATTCACTATTTTTGGCCAATGTAAAACGTTTTTCCTATTCTAAACGCTTTTTCCGTTGTTGTACTTTGAAAACAGACCAACCACGAATGTACAAGCTACCTGTGCCCTCGTAATAGAATACAGATGAGAGAAAATTCACTATTTTTGGCCAATGTAAAACGTTTTTCCTATTCTAAACGCTTTTTCCGTTGTTGTACTTTGAAAACAGACCAACCACGAATGTACAAGCTACCTGTGCCCTCGTAATAGAATACAGATGAGAGAAAATTCACTATTTTTGGCCAATGTAAAACGTTTTTCCTATTCTAAACGCTTTTTCCGTTGTTGTACTTTGAAAACAGACCAACCACGAATGTACAAGCTACCTGTGCCCTCGTAATAGAATACAGATGAGAGAAAATTCACTATTTTTGGCCAATGTAAAACGTTTTTCCTATTCTAAACGCTTTTTCCGTTGTTGTACTTTGAAAACAGACCAACCACGAATGTACAAGCTTCCTGTGCCCTCGTAATAGAATACAGATGAGAGAAAATTCACTATTTTTGGCCAATGTAAAACGTTTTTCTTATTCTAAACGGTTTTTCCGTTGTTGTACTTTGAAAACAGACCAACCACGAATGTACAAGCTTCCTGTGCCCTCGTTATAGAATACAGATGAGAGAAAATTCACTATTTTTGGCCAATGTAAAACGTTTTTCCTATTCTAAACGCTTTTTCCGTTGCTAGTACTTTGAAAACAGACCAACCACGAATGTACAAGCTTCCTGTGCCCTCGTAATAGAATACAGATGAGAGAAAATTCACTATTTTTGGCCAATGTAAAACGTTTTTCCTATTCTAAACGCTTTTTCCGTTGCTAGTACTTTGAAAACAGACCAACCACGAATGTACAAGCTTCCTGTGCCCTCGTAATAGAATACAGATGAGAGAAAATTCACTATTTTTGGCCAATGTAAAACGTTTTTCTTATTCTAAACGGTTTTTCCGTTGTTGTACTTTGAAAACAGACCAACCACGAATGTACAAGCTACCTGTGCCCTCGTTATAGAATACAGATGAGAGAAAATTCACTATTTTTGGCCAATGTAAAACGTTTTTCCTATTCTAAACGCTTTTTCCGTTGCTAGTACTTTGAAAACAGACCAACCACGAATGTACAAGCTTCCTGTGCCCTCGTAATAGAATACAGATGAGAGAAAATTCACTATTTTTGGCCAATGTAAAACGTTTTTCCTATTCTAAACGCTTTTTCCGTTGTTGTACTTTGAAAACAGACCAACCACGAATGTACAAGCTACCTGTGCCCTCGTTATAGAATACAGATGAGAGAAAATTCACTATTTTTGGCCAATGTAAAACGTTTTTCCTATTCTAAACGCTTTTTCCGTTGTTGTACTTTGAAAACAGACCAAACACGAATGTACAAGCTACCTGTGCCCTCGTTATAGAATACAGATGAGAGAAAATTCACTATTTTTGGCCAATGTAAAACGTTTTTCCTATTCTAAACGCTTTTTCCGTTGTTGTACTTTGAAAACAGACCAACCACGAATGTACAAGCTTCCTGTGCCCTCGTAATAGAATACAGATGAGAGAAAATTCACTATTTTTGGCCAATGTAAAACGTTTTTCCTATTCTAAACGCTTTTTCCGTTGTTGTACTTTGAAAACAGACCAACCACGAATGTACAAGCTACCTGTGCCCTCGTTATAGAATACAGATGAGAGAAAATTCACTATTTTTGGCCAATGTAAAACGTTTTTCCTATTCTAAACGCTTTTTCCGTTGTTGTACTTTGAAAACAGACCAACCACGAATGTACAAGCTACCTGTGCCCTCGTTATAGAATACAGATGAGAGAAAATTCACTATTTTTTGCCAATGTAAAACGTTTTTCCTATTCTAAACGCTTTTTCCGTTGTTGTACTTTGAAAACAGACCAACCACGAATGTACAAGCTACCTGTGCCCTCGTTATAGAATACAGATGAGAGAAAATTCACTATTTTTCGCCAATGTAAAACGTTTTTCCTATTCTAAACGCTTTTTCCGTTGTTGTACTTTGAAAACAGACCAACCACGAATGTACAAGCTTCCTGTGCCCTCGTAATAGAATACAGATGAGAGAAAATTCACTATTTTTGGCCAATGTAAAACGTTTTTCCTATTCTAAACGCTTTTTCCGTTGTTGTACTTTGAAAACAGACCAACCACGAATGTACAAGCTACCTGTGCCCTCGTTATAGAATACAGATGAGAGAAAATTCACTATTTTTGGCCAATGTAAAACGTTTTTCCTATTCTAAACGCTTTTTCCGTTGCTATTACTTTGAAAACAGACCAACCACGAATGTACAAGCTTCCTGTGCCCTCGTAATAGAATACAGATGAGAGAAAATTCACTATTTTTGGCCAATGTAAAACGTTTTTCCTATTCTAAACGCTTTTTCCGTTGCTAGTACTTTGAAAACAGACCAACCACGAATGTACAAGCTACCTGTGCCCTCGTTATAGAATACAGATGAGAGAAAATTCACTATTTTTGGCCAATGTAAAACGTTTTTCTTATTCTAAACGGTTTTTCCGTTGTTGTACTTTGAAAACAGACCAACCACGAATGTACAAGCTTCCTGTGCCCTCGTAATAGAATACAGATGAGAGAAAATTCACTATTTTTGGCCAATGTAAAACGTTTTTCTTATTCTAAACGGTTTTTCCGTTGTTGTACTTTGAAAACAGACCAACCACGAATGTACAAGCTACCTGTGCCCTCGTTATAGAATACAGATGAGAGAAAATTCACTATTTTTGGCCAATGTAAAACGTTTTTCTTATTCTAAACGGTTTTTCCGTTGTTGTACTTTGAAAACAGACCAACCACGAATGTACAAGCTTCCTGTGCCCTCGTAATAGAATACAGATGAGAGAAAATTCACTATTTTTGGCCAATGTAAAACGTTTTTCTTATTCTAAACGGTTTTTCCGTTGTTGTACTTTGAAAACAGACCAACCACGAATGTACAAGCTACCTGTGCCCTCGTTATAGAATACAGATGAGAGAAAATTCACTATTTTTGGCCAATGTAAAACGTTTTTCTTATTCTAAACGGTTTTTCCGTTGTTGTACTTTGAAAACAGACCAACCACGAATGTACAAGCTTCCTGTGCCCTCGTAATAGAATACAGATGAGAGAAAATTCACTATTTTTGGCCAATGTAAAACGTTTTTCTTATTCTAAACGGTTTTTCCGTAGTTGTACTTTGAAAACAGACCAACCACGAATGTACAAGCTACCTGTGCCCTCGTTATAGAATACAGATGAGAGAAAATTCACTATTTTTGGCCAATGTAAAACGTTTTTCTTATTCTAAACGGTTTTTCCGTTGTTGTACTTTGAAAACAGACCAACCACGAATGTACAAGCTTCCTGTGCCCTCGTAATAGAATACAGATGAGAGAAAATTCACTATTTTTGGCCAATGTAAAACGTTTTTCTTATTCTAAACGGTTTTTCCGTTGTTGTACTTTGAAAACAGACCAACCACGAATGTACAAGCTACCTGTGCCCTCGTTATAGAATACAGATTAGAGAGAATTCACTATTTTTGGCCAATGTAAAACGTTTTTCTTATTCTAAACGGTTTTTCCGTTGTTGTACTTTGAAAACAGACCAACCACGAGTGTACAAGCTTCCTGTGCCCTCGTAAAGAATGCAGATGAGAGAACAGTCTCTATTCTTGGCCAATGTAAAGGGTTTTTCGTATTATAAACGCTTATTCCGTTGCTAGTACTTTGAAAACAGACCAACCACGAGTGTACAAGCTTCCTGTGCCCTCGTAATAGAATACAGATGAGAGAACAGTCTCTATTCTTGGCTAAAGTAACGGGTTTTTCCTATTCTAAACGCTTTTTCCGTTGCTAGTACTTTGAAAACAGACCAACCACGAATGTACAAGCTTCCTGTGCCCTCGTAATAGAATACAGATGACAGAACAGTCTCTATTCTTGGCTAAAGTATAGGGTTTTTCCTATTCTAAACGCATTTTCCGTAGTTGTGCTTTGAAAACAGACCAACCACGAATGTACAAGCTACCTGTGCCCTCGTAATAGAATACAGATGAGAGAACAGTCTCTATTCTTGGCTAATGTAACGGGTTTTTCCTATCCTAAACGCTTTTTCCGTTGCTAGTACTTTGAAAACAGACCAACCACGAGTATACAAGGTACCTGTGCCCTCGTAATAAAATACAGATGAGAGAACGGTCTCTATTTTAGCCAATGTAAAGGGTTTTTCCTATTCTAAACGCTATTTTCGTTGCTAGTACTTTGAAAACAGACCAACCACGAATGTACAAGCTTCCTGTGCCCTCGTAATAGAATACAGATGAGAGAAAATTCACTATTTTTGGCCAATGTAAAACGTTTTTCCTATTCTAAACGCTTTTTCCGTTGTTGTACTTTGAAAACAGACCAACCACGAATGTACAAGCTACCTGTGCCCTCGTAATAGAATACAGATGAGAGAAAATTCACTATTTTTGGCCAATGTAAAACGTTTTTCCTATTCTAAACGCTTTTTCCGTTGTTGTACTTTGAAAACAGACCAACCACGAATGTACAAGCTACCTGTGCCCTCGTAATAGAATACAGATGAGAGAAAATTCACTATTTTTGGCCAATGTAAAACGTTTTTCCTATTCTAAACGCTTTTTCCGTTGTTGTACTTTGAAAACAGACCAACCACGAATGTACAAGCTTCCTGTGCCCTCGTAATAGAATACAGATGAGAGAAAATTCACTATTTTTGGCCAATGTAAAACGTTTTTCTTATTCTAAACGGTTTTTCCGTTGTTGTACTTTGAAAACAGACCAACCACGAATGTACAAGCTTCCTGTGCCCTCGTTATAGAATACAGATGAGAGAAAATTCACTATTTTTGGCCAATGTAAAACGTTTTTCCTATTCTAAACGCTTTTTCCGTTGCTAGTACTTTGAAAACAGACCAACCACGAATGTACAAGCTTCCTGTGCCCTCGTAATAGAATACAGATGAGAGAAAATTCACTATTTTTGGCCAATGTAAAACGTTTTTCCTATTCTAAACGCTTTTTCCGTTGCTAGTACTTTGAAAACAGACCAACCACGAATGTACAAGCTTCCTGTGCCCTCGTAATAGAATACAGATGAGAGAAAATTCACTATTTTTGGCCAATGTAAAACGTTTTTCTTATTCTAAACGGTTTTTCCGTTGTTGTACTTTGAAAACAGACCAACCACGAATGTACAAGCTACCTGTGCCCTCGTTATAGAATACAGATGAGAGAAAATTCACTATTTTTGGCCAATGTAAAACGTTTTTCCTATTCTAAACGCTTTTTCCGTTGCTAGTACTTTGAAAACAGACCAACCACGAATGTACAAGCTTCCTGTGCCCTCGTAATAGAATACAGATGAGAGAAAATTCACTATTTTTGGCCAATGTAAAACGTTTTTCCTATTCTAAACGCTTTTTCCGTTGTTGTACTTTGAAAACAGACCAACCACGAATGTACAAGCTACCTGTGCCCTCGTTATAGAATACAGATGAGAGAAAATTCACTATTTTTGGCCAATGTAAAACGTTTTTCCTATTCTAAACGCTTTTTCCGTTGTTGTACTTTGAAAACAGACCAACCACGAATGTACAAGCTACCTGTGCCCTCGTTATAGAATACAGATGAGAGAAAATTCACTATTTTTGGCCAATGTAAAACGTTTTTCCTATTCTAAACGCTTTTTCCGTTGTTGTACTTTGAAAACAGACCAACCACGAATGTACAAGCTTCCTGTGCCCTCGTAATAGAATACAGATGAGAGAAAATTCACTATTTTTGGCCAATGTAAAACGTTTTTCCTATTCTAAACGCTTTTTCCGTTGTTGTACTTTGAAAACAGACCAACCACGAATGTACAAGCTACCTGTGCCCTCGTTATAGAATACAGATGAGAGAAAATTCACTATTTTTGGCCAATGTAAAACGTTTTTCCTATTCTAAACGCTTTTTCCGTTGTTGTACTTTGAAAACAGACCAACCACGAATGTACAAGCTACCTGTGCCCTCGTTATAGAATACAGATGAGAGAAAATTCACTATTTTTTGCCAATGTAAAACGTTTTTCTTATTCTAAACGCTTTTTCCGTTGTTGTACTTTGAAAACAGACCAACCACGAATGTACAAGCTACCTGTGCCCTCGTTATAGAATACAGATGAGAGAAAATTCACTATTTTTCGCCAATGTAAAACGTTTTTCCTATTCTAAACGCTTTTTCCGTTGTTGTACTTTGAAAACAGACCAACCACGAATGTACAAGCTTCCTGTGCCCTCGTAATAGAATACAGATGAGAGAAAATTCACTATTTTTGGCCAATGTAAAACGTTTTTCCTATTCTAAACGCTTTTTCCGTTGTTGTACTTTGAAAACAGACCAACCACGAATGTACAAGCTACCTGTGCCCTCGTTATAGAATACAGATGAGAGAAAATTCACTATTTTTGGCCAATGTAAAACGTTTTTCCTATTCTAAACGCTTTTTCCGTTGCTATTACTTTGAAAACAGACCAACCACGAATGTACAAGCTTCCTGTGCCCTCGTAATAGAATACAGATGAGAGAAAATTCACTATTTTTGGCCAATGTAAAACGTTTTTCCTATTCTAAACGCTTTTTCCGTTGCTAGTACTTTGAAAACAGACCAACCACGAATGTACAAGCTACCTGTGCCCTCGTTATAGAATACAGATGAGAGAAAATTCACTATTTTTGGCCAATGTAAAACGTTTTTCTTATTCTAAACGGTTTTTCCGTTGTTGTACTTTGAAAACAGACCAACCACGAATGTACAAGCTTCCTGTGCCCTCGTAATAGAATACAGATGAGAGAAAATTCACTATTTTTGGCCAATGTAAAACGTTTTTCTTATTCTAAACGGTTTTTCCGTTGTTGTACTTTGAAAACAGACCAACCACGAATGTACAAGCTACCTGTGCCCTCGTTATAGAATACAGATGAGAGAAAATTCACTATTTTTGGCCAATGTAAAACGTTTTTCTTATTCTAAACGGTTTTTCCGTTGTTGTACTTTGAAAACAGACCAACCACGAATGTACAAGCTTCCTGTGCCCTCGTAATAGAATACAGATGAGAGAAAATTCACTATTTTTGGCCAATGTAAAACGTTTTTCTTATTCTAAACGGTTTTTCCGTTGTTGTACTTTGAAAACAGACCAACCACGAATGTACAAGCTACCTGTGCCCTCGTTATAGAATACAGATGAGAGAAAATTCACTATTTTTGGCCAATGTAAAACGTTTTTCTTATTCTAAACGGTTTTTCCGTTGTTGTACTTTGAAAACAGACCAACCACGAATGTACAAGCTTCCTGTGCCCTCGTAATAGAATACAGATGAGAGAAAATTCACTATTTTTGGCCAATGTAAAACGTTTTTCTTATTCTAAACGGTTTTTCCGTAGTTGTACTTTGAAAACAGACCAACCACGAATGTACAAGCTACCTGTGCCCTCGTTATAGAATACAGATGAGAGAAAATTCACTATTTTTGGCCAATGTAAAACGTTTTTCTTATTCTAAACGGTTTTTCCGTTGTTGTACTTTGAAAACAGACCAACCACGAATGTACAAGCTTCCTGTGCCCTCGTAATAGAATACAGATGAGAGAAAATTCACTATTTTTGGCCAATGTAAAACGTTTTTCTTATTCTAAACGGTTTTTCCGTTGTTGTACTTTGAAAACAGACCAACCACGAATGTACAAGCTACCTGTGCCCTCGTTATAGAATACAGATGAGAGAGAATTCACTATTTTTGGCCAATGTAAAACGTTTTTCTTATTCTAAACGGTTTTTCCGTTGTTGTACTTTGAAAACAGACCAACCACGAATGTACAAGCTTCCTGTGCCCTCGTAATAGAATACAGATGAGAGAACAGTGTCTATTCTTGGCTAAAGTAACGGGTTTTTCCTATCCTAAACGCTTTTTCCGTTGTTGTACTTTGAAAACAGACCAACCACGAGTGTACAAGCTTCCTGTGCCCTCGTAAAGAATGCAGATGAGAGAACAGTCTCTATTCTTGGCCAATGTAAAGGGTTTTTCGTATTATAAACGCTTATTCCGTTGCTAGTACTTTGAAAACAGACCAACCACGAGTGTACAAGCTTCCTGTGCCCTCGTAATAGAATACAGATGAGAGAACAGTCTCTATTCTTGGCTAAAGTAACGGGTTTTTCCTATTCTAAACGCTTTTTCCGTTGCTAGTACTTTGAAAACAGACCAACCACGAATGTACAAGCTTCCTGTGCCCTCGTAATAGAATACAGATGACAGAACAGTCTCTATTCTTGGCTAAAGTATAGGGTTTTTCCTATTCTAAACGCATTTTCCGTAGTTGTGCTTTGAAAACAGACCAACCACGAATGTACAAGCTACCTGTGCCCTCGTAATAGAATACAGATGAGAGAACAGTCTCTATTCTTGGCTAATGTAACGGGTTTTTCCTATCCTAAACGCTTTTTCCGTTGCTAGTACTTTGAAAACAGACCAACCACGAGTATACAAGGTACCTGTGCCCTCGTAATAAAATACAGATGAGAGAACGGTCTCTATTTTAGCCAATGTAAAGGGTTTTTCCTATTCTAAACGCTATTTTCGTTGCTAGTACTTTGAAAACAGACCAACCACGAATGTACAAGCTTCCTGTGCCCTCGTAATAGAATACAGATGACAGAACAGTCTCTATTCTTGGCTAAAGTATAGGGTTTTTCCTATTCTAAACGCATTTTCCGTAGTTGTGCTTTGAAAACAGACCAACCACGAATGTACAAGCTACCTGTGCCCTCGTAATAGAATACAGATGAGAGAACAGTCTCTATTCTTGGCTAATGTAACGGTTTTTTCCTATCCTAAACGCTTTTTCCGTTGCTAGTACTTTGAAAACAGACCAACCACGAGTATACAAGCTACCTGTGCCCTCGTAATAGAATACAGATGAGAGAACAGTCTCTATTCTTGGCTAATGTAACGGGTTTTTCCTATTCTAAACGCTATTTTCGTTGCTAGTACTTTGAAAACAGACCAACCACGAATGTACAAGCTTCCTGTGCCCTCGTAATAGAATACAGATGAGAGAAAATTCACTATTTTTGGCCAATGTAAAACGTTTTTCTTATTCTAAACGGTTTTTCCGTTGTTGTACTTTGAAAACAGACCAACCACGAATGTACAAGCTACCTGTGCCCTCGTTATAGAATACAGATGAGAGAAAATTCACTATTTTTGGCCAATGTAAAACGTTTTTCTTATTCTAAACGCTTTTTCCGTTGCTAGTACTTTGAAAACAGACCAACCACGAATGTACAAGCTTCCTGTGCCCTCGTAATAGAATACAGATGAGAGAAAATTCACTATTTTTGGCCAATGTAAAACGTTTTTCTTATTCTAAACGGTTTTTCCGTTGTTGTACTTTGAAAACAGACCAACCACGAATGTACAAGCTACCTGTGCCCTCGTAATAGAATACAGATGAGAGAAAATTCACTATTTTTGGCCAATGTAAAACGTTTTTCTTATTCTAAACGGTTTTTCCGTTGTTGTACTTTGAAAACAGACCAACCACGAATGTACAAGCTACCTGTGCCCTCGTAATAGAATACAGATGAGAGAAAATTCACTATTTTTGGCCAATGTAAAACGTTTTTCCTATTCTAAACGCTTTTTCCGTTGTTGTACTTTGAAAACAGACCAACCACGAATGTACAAGCTTCCTGTGCCCTCGTAATAGAATACAGATGAGAGAAAATTCACTATTTTTGGCCAATGTAAAACGTTTTTCCTATTCTAAACGCTTTTTCCGTTGATGTACTTTGAAAACAGACCAACCACGAATGTACAAGCTACCTGTGCCCTCGTTATAGAATACAGATGAGAGAAAATTCACTATTTTTGGCCAATGTAAAACGTTTTTCTTATTCTAAACGGTTTTTCCGTTGTTGTACTTTGAAAACAGACCAACCACGAATGTACAAGCTACCTGTGCCCTCGTAATAGAATACAGATGAGAGAAAATTCACTATTTTTGGCCAATGTAAAACGTTTTTCCTATTCTAAACGCTTTTTCCGTTGTTGTACTTTGAAAACAGACCAACCACGAATGTACAAGCTTCCTGTGCCCTCGTTATAGAATACAGATGAGAGAAAATTCACTATTTTTGGCCAATGTAAAACGTTTTTCCTATTCTAAACGCTTTTTCCGTTGTTGTACTTTGAAAACAGACCAACCACGAATGTACAAGCTACCTGTGCCCTCGTTATAGAATACAGATGAGAGAAAATTCACTATTTTTGGCCAATGTAAAACGTTTTTCTTATTCTAAACGGTTTTTCCGTTGTTGTACTTTGAAAACAGACCAACCACGAATGTACAAGCTACCTGTGCCCTCGTAATAGAATACAGATGAGAGAAAATTCACTATTTTTGGCCAATGTAAAACGTTTTTCCTATTCTAAACGCTTTTTCCGTTGTTGTACTTTGAAAACAGACCAACCACGAATGTACAAGCTTCCTGTGCCCTCGTTATAGAATACAGATGAGAGAAAATTCACTATTTTTGGCCAATGTAAAACGTTTTTCCTATTCTAAACGCTTTTTCCGTTGTTGTACTTTGAAAACAGACCAACCACGAATGTACAAGCTACCTGTGCCCTCGTTATAGAATACAGATGAGAGAAAATTCACTATTTTTGGCCAATGTAAAACGTTTTTCTTATTCTAAACGGTTTTTCCGTTGTTTTACTTTGAAAACAGACCAACCACGAATGTACAAGCTACCTGTGCCCTCGTAATAGAATACAGATGAGAGAAAATTCACTATTTTTGGCCAATGTAAAACGTTTTTCCTATTCTAAACGCTTTTTCCGTTGTTGTACTTTGAAAACAGACCAACCACGAATGTACAAGCTTCCTGTGCCCTCGTTATAGAATACAGATGAGAGAAAATTCACTATTTTTGGCCAATGTAAAACGTTTTTCCTATTCTAAACGGTTTTTCCGTTGTTGTACTTTGAAAACAGACCAACCACGAATGTACAAGCTACCTGTGCCCTCGTAATAGAATACAGATGAGAGAAAATTCACTATTTTTGGCCAATGTAAAACGTTTTTCCTATTCTAAACGCTTTTTCCGTTGTTGTACTTTGAAAACAGACCAACCACGAATGTACAAGCTTCCTGTGCCCTCGTTATAGAATACAGATGAGAGAAAATTCACTATTTTTGGCCAATGTAAAACGTTTTTCCTATTCTAAACGCTTTTTCCGTTGTTGTACTTTGAAAACAGACCAACCACGAATGTACAAGCTTCCTGTGCCCTCGTAATAGAATACAGATGAGAGAAAATTCACTATTTTTGGCCAATGTAAAACGTTTTTCCTATTCTAAAAGCTTTTTCCGTTGTTGTACTTTGAAAACAGACCAACCACGAATGTACAAGCTTCCTGTGCCCTCGTAATAGAATACAGATGAGAGAAAATTCACTATTTTTGGCCAATGTAAAACGTTTTTCCTATTCTAAACGCTTTTTCCGTTGTTGTACTTTGAAAACAGACCAACCACGAATGTACAAGCTTCCTGTGCCCTCGTTATAGAATACAGATGAGAGAAAATTCACTATTTTTGGCCAATGTAAAACGTTTTTCCTATTCTAAACGCTTTTTCCGTTGTTGTACTTTGAAAACAGACCAACCACGAATGTACAAGCTTCCTGTGCCCTCGTAATAGAATACAGATGAGAGAAAATTCACTATTTTTGGCCAATGTAAAACGTTTTTCCTATTCTAAACGCTTTTTCCGTTGTTGTACTTTGAAAACAGACCAACCACGAATGTACAAGCTACCTGTGCCCTCGTAATAGAATACAGATGAGAGAAAATTCACTATTTTTGGCCAATGTAAAACGTTTTTCCTATTCTAAACGCTTTTTCCGTTGTTGTACTTTGAAAACAGACCAACCACGAATGTACAAGCTACCTGTGCCCTCGTAATAGAATACAGATGAGAGAAAATTCACTATTTTTGGCCAATGTAAAACGTTTTTCCTATTCTAAACGCTTTTTCCGTTGTTGTACTTTGAAAACAGACCAACCACGAATGTACAAGCTACCTGTGCCCTCGTAATAGAATACAGATGAGAGAAAATTCACTATTTTTGGCCAATGTAAAACGTTTTTCCTATTCTAAACGCTTTTTCCGTTGTTGTACTTTGAAAACAGACCAACCACGAATGTACAAGCTACCTGTGCCCTCGTAATAAAATACAGATGAGAGAAAATTCACTATTTGTGGCCAATGTAAAACGTTTTTCCTATTCTAAACGCTTTTTCCGTTGTTGTACTTTGAAAACAGACCAACCACGAATGTACAAGCTACCTGTGCCCTCGTAATAGAATACAGATGAGAGAAAATTCACTATTTTTGGCCAATGTAAAACGTTTTTCCTATTCTAAACGCTTTTTCCGTTGTTGTACTTTGAAAACAGACCAACCACGAATGTACAAGCTACCTGTGCCCTCGTAATAGAATACAGATGAGAGAAAATTCACTATTTTTGGCCAATGTAAAACGTTTTTCCTATTCTAAACGCTTTTTCCGTTGTTGTACTTTGAAAACAGACCAACCACGAATGTACAAGCTTCCTGTGCCCTCGTTATAGAATACAGATGAGAGAAAATTCACTATTTTTGGCCAATGTAAAACGTTTTTCCTATTCTAAACGCTTTTTCCGTTGTTGTACTTTGAAAACAGACCAACCACGAATGTACAAGCTTCCTGTGCCCTCGTAATAGAATACAGATGAGAGAAAATTCACTATTTTTGGCCAATGTAAAACGTTTTTCCTATTCTAAACGCTTTTTCCGTTGTTGTACTTTGAAAACAGACCAACCACGAATGTACAAGCTACCTGTGCCCTCGTAATAGAATACAGATGAGAGAAAATTCACTATTTTTGGCCAATGTAAAACGTTTTTCCTATTCTAAACGCTTTTTCCGTTGTTGTACTTTGAAAACAGACCAACCACGAATGTACAAGCTACCTGTGCCCTCGTAATAGAATACAGATGAGAGAAAATTCACTATTTTTGGCCAATGTAAAACGTTTTTCCTATTCTAAACGCTTTTTCCGTTGTTGTACTTTGAAAACAGACCAACCACGAATGTACAAGCTTCCTGTGCCCTCGTTATAGAATACAGATGAGAGAAAATTCACTATTTTTGGCCAATGTAAAACGTTTTTCCTATTCTAAACGCTTTTTCCGTTGTTGTACTTTGAAAACAGACCAACCACGAATGTACAAGCTACCTGTGCCCTCGTTATAGAATACAGATGAGAGAAAATTCACTATTTTTGGCCAATGTAAAACGTTTTTCTTATTCTAAACGGTTTTTCCGTTGTTGTACTTTGAAAACAGACCAACCACGAATGTACAAGCTACCTGTGCCCTCGTAATAGAATACAGATGAGAGAAAATTCACTATTTTTGGCCAATGTAAAACGTTTTTCCTATTCTAAACGCTTTTTCCGTTGTTGTACTTTGAAAACAGACCAACCACGAATGTACAAGCTTCCTGTGCCCTCGTTATAGAATACAGATGAGAGAAAATTCACTATTTTTGGCCAATGTAAAACGTTTTTCCTATTCTAAACGCTTTTTCCGTTGTTGTACTTTGAAAACAGACCAACCACGAATGTACAAGCTACCTGTGCCCTCGTTATAGAATACAGATGAGAGAAAATTCACTATTTTTGGCCAATGTAAAACGTTTTTCTTATTCTAAACGGTTTTTCCGTTGTTGTACTTTGAAAACAGACCAACCACGAATGTACAAGCTACCTGTGCCCTCGTAATAGAATACAGATGAGAGAAAATTCACTATTTTTGGCCAATGTAAAACGTTTTTCCTATTCTAAACGCTTTTTCCGTTGTTGTACTTTGAAAACAGACCAACCACGAATGTACAAGCTACCTGTGCCCTCGTAATAGAATACAGATGAGAGAAAATTCACTATTTTTGGCCAATGTAAAACGTTTTTCCTATTCTAAACGCTTTTTCCGTTGTTGTACTTTGAAAACAGACCAACCACGAATGTACAAGCTTCCTGTGCCCTCGTAATAGAATACAGATGAGAGAAAATTCACTATTTTTGGCCAATGTAAAACGTTTTTCCTATTCTAAACGCTTTTTCCGTTGTTGTACTTTGAAAACAGACCAACCACGAATGTACAAGCTACCTGTGCCCTCGTAATAGAATACAGATGAGAGAAAATTCACTATTTTTGGCCAATGTAAAACGTTTTTCCTATTCTAAACGCTTTTTCCGTTGTTGTACTTTGAAAACAGACCAACCACGAATGTACAAGCTACCTGTGCCCTCGTAATAGAATACAGATGAGAGAAAATTCACTATTTTTGGCCAATGTAAAACGTTTTTCCTATTCTAAACGGTTTTTCCGTTGTTGTACTTTGAAAACAGACCAACCACGAATGTACAAGCTACCTGTGCCCTCGTAATAGAATACAGATGAGAGAAAATTCACTATTTTTGGCCAATGTAAAACGTTTTTCCTATTCTAAACGCTTTTTCCGTTGTTGTACTTTGAAAACAGACCAACCACGAATGTACAAGCTTCCTGTGCCCTCGTTATAGAATACAGATGAGACAAAATTCACTATTTTTGGCCAATGTAAAACGTTTTTCCTATTCTAAACGCTTTTTCCGTTGTTGTACTTTGAAAACAGACCAACCACGAATGTACAAGCTTCCTGTGCCCTCGTAATAGAATACAGATGAGAGAAAATTCACTATTTTTGGCCAATGTAAAACGTTTTTCCTATTCTAAACGCTTTTTCCGTTGTTGTACTTTGAAAACAGACCAACCACGAATGTACAAGCTTCCTGTGCCCTCGTAATAGAATACAGATGAGAGAAAATTCACTATTTTTGGCCAATGTAAAACGTTTTTCCTATTCTAAACGCTTTTTCCGTTGTTGTACTTTGAAAACAGACCAACCACGAATGTACAAGCTTCCTGTGCCCTCGTTATAGAATACAGATGAGAGAAAATTCACTATTTTTGGCCAATGTAAAACGCTTTTCTTATTCTAAACGGTTTTTCCGTTGTTGTACTTTGAAAACAGACCAACCACGAATGTACAAGCTACCTGTGCCCTCGTAATAGAATACAGATGAGAGAAAATTCACTATTTTTGGCCAATGTAAAACGTTTTTCCTATTCTAAACGCTTTTTCCGTTGTTGTACTTTGAAAACAGACCAACCACGAATGTACAAGCTTCCTGTGCCCTCGTTATAGAATACAGATGAGAGAAAATTCACTATTTTTGGCCAATGTAAAACGTTTTTCCTATTCTAAACGCTTTTTCCGTTGTTGTACTTTGAAAACAGACCAACCACGAATGTACAAGCTTCCTGTGCCCTCGTAATAGAATACAGATGAGAGAAAATTCACTATTTTTGGCCAATGTAAAACGTTTTTCCTATTCTAAACGCTTTTTCCGTTGTTGTACTTTGAAAACAGACCAACCACGAATGTACAAGCTACCTGTGCCCTCGTTATAGAATACAGATGAGAGAAAATTCACTATTTTTGGCCAATGTAAAACGTTTTTCCTATTCTAAACGCTTTTTCCGTTGCTAGTACTTTGAAAACAGACCAACCACGAATGTACAAGCTTCCTGTGCCCTCGTAATAGAATACAGATGAGAGAAAATTCACTATTTTTGGCCAATGTAAAACGTTTTTCCTATTCTAAACGCTTTTTCCGTTGCTAGTACTTTGAAAACAGACCAACCACGAATGTACAAGCTTCCTGTGCCCTCGTAATAGAATACAGATGAGAGAAAATTCACTATTTTTAGCCAATGTAAAACGTTTTTCTTATTCTAAACGGTTTTTCCGTTGTTGTACTTTGAAAACAGACCAACCACGAATGTACAAGCTACCTGTGCCCTCGTTATAGAATACAGATGAGAGAAAATTCACTATTTTTGGCCAATGTAAAACGTTTTTCCTATTCTAAACGCTTTTTCCGTTGCTAGTACTTTGAAAACAGACCAACCACGAATGTACAAGCTTCCTGTGCCCTCGTAATAGAATACAGATGAGAGAAAATTCACTATTTTTGGCCAATGTAAAACGTTTTTCCTATTCTAAACGCTTTTTCCGTTGCTAGTACTTTGAAAACAGACCAACCACGAATGTACAAGCTTCCTGTGCCCTCGTAATAGAATACAGATGAGAGAAAATTCACTATTTTTGGCCAATGTAAAACGTTTTTCCTATTCTAAACGCTTTTTCCGTTGTTGTACTTTGAAAACAGACCAACCACGAATGTACAAGCTACCTGTGCCCTCGTTATAGAATACAGATGAGAGAAAATTCACTATTTTTGGCCAATGTAAAACGTTTTTCCTATTCTAAACGCTTTTTCCGTTGCTAGTACTTTGAAAACAGACCAACCACGAATGTACAAGCTTCCTGTGCCCTCGTAATAGAATACAGATGAGAGAAAATTCACTATTTTTGGCCAATGTAAAACGTTTTTCCTATTCTAAACGCTTTTTCCGTTGCTAGTACTTTGAAAACAGACCAACCACGAATGTACAAGCTACCTGTGCCCTCGTTATAGAATACGGATGAGAGAAAATTCACTATTTTTGGCCAATGTAAAACGTTTTTCCTATTCTAAACGCTTTTTCCGTTGCTAGTACTTTGAAAACAGACCAACCACGAATGTACAAGCTTCCTGTGCCCTCGTAATAGAATACAGATGAGAGAAAATTCACTATTTTTGGCCAATGTAAAACGTTTTTCCTATTCTAAACGCTTTTTCCGTTGTTGTACTTTGAAAACAGACCAACCACGAATGTACAAGCTTCCTGTGCCCTCGTAATAGAATACAGATGAGAGAAAATTCACTATTTTTGGCCAATGTAAAACGTTTTTCCTATTCTAAACGCTTTTTCCGTTGCTAGTACTTTGAAAACAGACCAACCACGAATGTACAAGCTTCCTGTGCCCTCGTAATAGAATACAGATGAGAGAAAATTCACTATTTTTGGCCAATGTAAAACGTTTTTCCTATTCTAAACGCTTTTTCCGTTGTTGTACTTTGAAAACAGACCAACCACGAATGTACAAGCTACCTGTGCCCTCGTTATAGAATACAGATGAGAGAAAATTCACTATTTTTGGCCAATGTAAAACGTTTTTCCTATTCTAAACGCTTTTTCCGTTGCTAGTACTTTGAAAACAGACCAACCACGAATGTACAAGCTTCCTGTGCCCTCGTAATAGAATACAGATGAGAGAAAATTCACTATTTTTGGCCAATGTAAAACGTTTTTCCTATTCTAAACGCTTTTTCCGTTGCTAGTACTTTGAAAACAGACCAACCACGAATGTACAAGCTACCTGTGCCCTCGTTATAGAATACGGATGAGAGAAAATTCACTATTTTTGGCCAATGTAAAACGTTTTTCCTATTCTAAACGCTTTTTCCGTTGCTAGTACTTTGAAAACAGACCAACCACGAATGTACAAGCTTCCTGTGCCCTCGTAATAGAATACAGATGAGAGAAAATTCACTATTTTTGGCCAATGTAAAACGTTTTTCTTATTCTAAACGCTTTTTCCGTTGCTAGTACTTTGAAAACAGACCAACCACGAATGTACAAGCTACCTGTGCCCTCGTAATAGAATACAGATGAGAGAAAATTCACTATTTTTGGCCAATGTAAAACGTTTTTCCTATTCTAAACGCTTTTTCCGTTGCTAGTACTTTGAAAACAGACCAACCACGAATGTACAAGCTACCTGTGCCCTCGTTATAGAATACGGATGAGAGAAAATTCACTATTTTTGGCCAATGTAAAACGTTTTTCCTATTCTAAACGCTTTTTCCGTTGCTAGTACTTTGAAAACAGACCAACCACGAATGTACAAGCTTCCTGTGCCCTCGTAATAGAATACAGATGAGAGAAAATTCACTATTTTTGGCCAATGTAAAACGTTTTTCCTATTCTAAACGCTTTTTCCGTTGCTAGTACTTTGAAAACAGACCAACCACGAATGTACAAGCTACCTGTGCCCTCGTTATAGAATACGGATGAGAGAAAATTCACTATTTTTGGCCAATGTAAAACGTTTTTCCTATTCTAAACGCTTTTTCCGTTGCTAGTACTTTGAAAACAGACCAACCACGAATGTACAAGCTTCCTGTGCCCTCGTAATAGAATACAGATGAGAGAAAATTCACTATTTTTGGCCAATGTAAAACGTTTTTCTTATTCTAAACTGTTTTTCCGTTGTTGTACTTTGAAAACAGACCAACCACGAATGTACAAGCTACCTGTGCCCTCGTTATAGAATACAGATGAGAGAAAATTCACTATTTTTGGCCAATTTAAAACGTTTTTCTTATTCTAAACGGTTTTTCCGTTGTTGTACTTTGAAAACAGACCAACCACGAATGTACAAGCTACCTGTGCCCTCGTAATAGAATACAGATGAGAGAAAATTCACTATTTTTGGCCAATGTAAAACGTTTTTCTTATTCTAAACGGTTTTTCCGTTGTTGTACTTTGAAAACAGACCAACCACGAATGTACAAGCTTCCTGTGCCCTCGTAATAGAATACAGATGAGAGAAAATTTACTATTTTTGGCCAATGTAAAACGTTTTTCTTATTCTAAACGGTTTTTCCGTTGTTGTACTTTGAAAACAGACCAACCACGAATGTACAAGCTACCTGTGCCCTCGTTATAGAATACAGATGAGAGAAAATTCACTATTTTTGGCCAATGTAAAACGTTTTTCTTATTCTAAACGGTTTTTCCGTTGTTGTACTTTGAAAACAGACCAACCACGAATGTACAAGCTTCCTGTGCCCTCGTAATAGAATACAGATGAGAGAAAATTCACTATTTTTGGCCAATGTAAAACGTTTTTCTTATTCTAAACGGTTTTTCCGTTGTTGTACTTTGAAAACAGACCAACCACGAATGTACAAGTTACCTGTGCCCTCGTTATAGAATACAGATGAGAGAAAATTCACTATTTTTGGCCAATGTAAAACGTTTTTCTTATTCTAAACGTTTTTTCCGTTGTTGTACTTTGAAAACAGACCAACCACGAATGTACAAGCTACCTGTGCCCTCGTTATAGAATACAGATGAGAGAAAATTCACTATTTTTGGCCAATGTAAAACGTTTTTCTTATTCTAAACGGTTTTTCCGTTGTTGTACTTTGAAAACAGACCAACCACGAATGTACAAGCTTCCTGTGCCCTCGTAATAGAATACAGATGAGAGAAAATTCACTATTTTTGGCCAATGTAAAACGTTTTTCTTATTCTAAACGGTTTTTCCGTTGTTGTACTTTGAAAACAGACCAACCACGAATGTACAAGCTACCTGTGCCCTCGTTATAGAATACAGATGAGAGAAAATTCACTATTTTTGGCCAATGTAAAACGTTTTTCTTATTCTAAACGGTTTTTCCGTTGTTGTACTTTCAAAACAGACCAACCACGAATGTACAAGCTTCCTGTGCCCTCGTAATAGAATACAGATGAGAGAAAATTCACTATTTTTGGCCAATGTAAAACGTTTTTCTTATTCTAAACGGTTTTTCCGTTGTTGTACTTTGAAAACAGACCAACCACGAATATACAAGCTTCCTGTGCCCTCGTAATAGAATACAGATGAGAGAAAATTCACTATTTTTGGCCAATGTAAAACGTTTTTCTTATTCTAAACGGTTTTTCCGTTGTTGTACTTTCAAAACAGACCAACCACGAATGTACAAGCTTCCTGTGCCCTCGTAATAGAATACAGATGAGAGAAAATTCACTATTTTTGGCCAATGTAAAACGTTTTTCTTATTCTAAACGGTTTTTCCGTTGTTGTACTTTGAAAACAGACCAACCACGAATGTACAAGCTACCTGTGCCCTCGTTATAGAATACAGATGAGAGAAAATTCACTATTTTTGGCCAATGTAAAACGTTTTTCTTATTCTAAACGGTTTTTCCGTTGTTGTACTTTGAAAACAGACCAACCCCGAATGTACAAGCTACCTGTGCCCTCGTAATAGAATACAGATGAGAGAAAATTCACTATTTTTGGCCAATGTAAAACGTTTTTCTTATTCTAAACGGTTTTTCCGTTGTTGTACTTTGAAAACAGACCAACCACGAATGTACAAGCTTCCTGTGCGCTCGTAATAGAATACAGATGAGAGAAAATTCACTATTTTTGGCCAATGTAAAACGTTTTTCTTATTCTAAACGGTTTTTCCGTTGTTGTACTTTGAAAACAGACCAACCACGAATGTACAAGCTACCTGTGCCCTCGTTATAGAATACAGATGAGAGAAAATTCACTATTTTTGGCCAATGTAAAACGTTTTTTTTATTCTAAACGGTTTTTCCGTTGTTGTACTTTGAAAACAGACCAACCACGAATGTACAAGCTTCCTGTGCCCTCGTAATAGAATACAGATGAGAGAACAGTGTCTATTCTTGGCTAAAGTAACGGGTTTTTCCTATCCTAAACGCTTTTTCCGTTGTTGTACTTTGAAAACAGACCAACCACGAGTGTACAAGCTTCCTGTGCCCTCGTAATAGAATACAGATGAGAGAACAGTCTCTATTCTTGGCTAAAGTAACGGGTTTTTCCTATTCTAAACGCTTTTTCCGTTGCTAGTACTTTGAAAACAGACCAACCACGAATGTACAAGCTTCCTGTGCCCTCGTAATAGAATACAGATGACAGAACAGTCTCTATTCTTGGCTAAAGTATAGGGTTTTTCCTATTCTAAACGCATTTTCCGTAGTTGTGCTTTGAAAACAGACCAACCACGAATGTACAAGCTTCCTGTGCCCTCGTAATAGAATACAGATGAGAGAAAATTCACTATTTTTGGCCAATGTAAAACGTTTTTCTTATTCTAAACGGTTTTTCCGTTGTTGTACTTTGAAAACAGACCAACCACGAATGTACAAGCTACCTGTGCCCTCGTAATAGAATACAGATGAGAGAAAATTCACTATTTTTGGCCAATGTAAAACGTTTTTCTTATTCTAAACGGTTTTTCCGTTGTTGTACTTTGAAAACAAACCAACCACGAATGTACAAGCTTCCTGTGCCCTCGTAATAGAATACAGAAGAGAGAACAGTCTCTATTCTTGGCAAAAGTAAAGGGATTTTCCTATTCTAAACGCTTTTTCCGTTGCTAGTACTTGGAAAACAGATGAGAGAACAGTCTCTATTCTTGGCAAAAGTAAAGGGATTTTCCTATTCTAAACGCTTTTTCCGTTGCTAGTACTTGGAAAATAGACCAACCACGAATGTACAAGCTTCCCGTGCCCTCGTAATAGAATACAGATGAGAGAACAGTCTCTATTCTTGGCAAAAGTAAAGGGATTTTCCTATTCTAAACGCTTTTTCCGTTGCTAGTACTTGGAAAATAGACCAACCACGAATGTACAAGCTTCCTGTGCCCTCGTAATAGAATACAGAAGAGAGAACAGTCTCTATTCTTGGCAAAAGTAAAGGGATTTTCCTATTCTAAACGCTTATTCCGTTGCTAGTACTTGGAAAATAGACCAACCACGAGTGTACAAGCTTCCTGTGCCCTCGTAATAGAATACAGATGAGAGAACAGTCTCTATTCTTGGCAAAAGTAAAGGGATTTTCCTATTCTAAACGCTTTTTCCGTTGCTAGTACTTGGAAAATAGACCAACCACGAATGTACAAGCTTCCCGTGCCCTCGTAATAGAATACAGATGAGAGAACAGTCTCTATTCTTGGCAAAAGTAAAGGGATTTTCCTATTCTAAACGCTTTTTCCGTTGCTAGAACTTTGAAAACAGACCAACCACGAATGTACAAGCTTCCCGTGCCCTCGTAATAGAATACAGAAGAGAGAACAGTCTCTATTCTTGGCAAAAGTAAAGGGATTTTCCTATTCTAAACGCTTTTTCCGTTGCTAGTACTTGGAAAACAGACCAACCACGAGTGTACAAGCTTCCTGTGCCCTCGTAATAGAATACAGATGAGAGAACAGTCTCTATTCTTGGCCAATGTAAAGGGATTTTCCTATTCTAGACGCTTTTTCCGTTGCTAGTACTTTGAGAACAAACCAACCACGAATGTACAAGCTTCCTGTGCCCTCGTAATAGAATACAGAAGAGAGAACAGTCTCTATTCTTGGCAAAAGTAAAGGGATTTTCCTATTCTAAACGATTTTTCCGTTGCTAGTGCTTTGAAAACAGACCAACCGCGAGTGTACAAGCTTCCTGTGCCCTCGTAATAGAATACAGATGAGAGAACAGTCTCTATTCTTGGCTAAAGTAACGGGTTTTTCCTATTCTAAACGCTTTTACCGTTGCTAGTACTTTGAAAACAGACCAACCACGAATGTACAAGCTTCCTGTGCCCTCGTAATAGAATACAGATGACAGAACAGTGTCTATTCTTGGCTAAAGTAACGGGATTTTCCTATCCTAAACGCTTTTTCCGTTGTTGTACTTTGAAAACAGACCAACCACGAATGTACAAGCTTCCTGTGCCCTCGTAATAGAATACAGATGAGAGAACCGTCTCTATTCTTGGCTAATGTAACGGGTTTTTCCTATCCTAAACGCTTTTTCCGTTGCTAGTACTTTGAAAACAGACCAACCACGAGTATACAAGGTACCTGTGCCTTCGTAATAAAATACAGATGAGAGAACAGTCTCTATTTTGCCAATGTAAAGGGTTTTTCCTATTCTAAACGCTATTTCCGTTGCTAGTACTTTGAAATCAGACCAACCGCGAATGTACAAGCTTCCTGTGCCCTCGTAATAGAATACAGATGAGAGAACAGTCTCTATTCTTGGCCAATGTAAAGGGTTTTTCGTATTATAAACGCTTATTCCGTTGCTAGTACTTTGAAAATAGACTAACCACGAATGTACAAGCTTCCCGTGCCCTCGTAATAGAATACAGAAGAGAGAACAGTCTCTATTCTTGGCAAAAGTAAAGGGATTTTCCTATTCTAAACGCTCTTTCCGTTGCTAGTACTTTGAAAACAGACCAACCACGAGTGTACAAGCTTCCTGTGCCCTCGTAATAGAATACAGATGAGAGAACAGTCTCTATTCTTGGTTAAAGTAACGGGTTTTTCCTATTCTAAACGCTTTTTCCGTTGCTAGTACTTTGAAAACAGACCAACCACGAATGTACAAGCTTCCTGTGCCGTCGTAATAGAATACAGATGAGAGAACAGTGTCTATTCTTGGCTAAAGTAACGGGTTTTTCCTATCCTAAACGCTTTTTCCGTTGTTGTACTTTGAAAACAGACCAACCACGAATGTACAAGCTTCCGGTGCCCTCGTAATAGAATACAGTTGAGAGAACAGTCACTATTCTTGGCCAATGTAAAGGGTTTTTCCTATTATAAACGCTTTTTCCGTTCTAGTACTTTGAAAACAGACCAACCACGAGTGTACAAGCTTCCTGTGCCCTCGTAATAGAATACAGATGAGAGAACAGTCTCTATTCTTGGCTAAAGTAACGGGTTTTTCCTATTCTAAACGCTTTTTCCGTTGCTAGTACTTTGAAAACAGACCAACCACGAATGTACAAGCTTCCTGTGCCCTCGTAATAGAATACAGATGACAGAACAGTCTCTATTCTTGGCTAAAGTATAGGGTTTTTCCTATTCTAAACGCATTTTCCGTAGTTGTACTTTGAAAACAGACCAACCACGAATGTACAAGCTTCCTGCGCCCTCGTAATAGAATACAGATGAGAGAACCGTCTCTATTCTTGGCTAATGTAACGGGTTTTTCCTATCCTAAACGCTTTTTCCGTTGCTAGTACTTTGAAAACAGACCAACCACGAGTATACAAGGTACCTGTGCCCTCGTAATAAAATACAGATGAGAGAACAGTCTCTATTTTGCCAATGTAAAGGGTTTTTCCTATTCTAAACGCTATTTCCGTTGCTAGAACTTTGAAAACAGACCAACCGCGAATGTACAAGCTTCCTGTGCCCTCGTAATAGAATACAGATGAGAGAACAGTCTCTATTCTTGGCCAATGTAAAGGGTTTTTCGTATTATAAACGCTAATTCCGTTGCTGGTACTTTGAAAATAGACTAACCACGAATGTACAAGCTTCCCGTGCCCTCGTAATAGAATACAGAAGAGAGAACAGTCTCTATTCTTGGCAAAAGTAAAGGGATTTTCCTATTCTAAACGCTCCTTCCGTTGCTAGTACTTTGAAAACAGACCAACCACGAATGTACAAGCTTCCTGTGCACTCGTAATAGAATACAGATGAGAGAACAGTCTCTATTCTTGGCTAAAGTAACGGCTTTTTCCTATTCTAAACGCTTTTTCCGTTGCTAGTACTTTGAAAACAGACCAACCACGAATGTACAAGCTTCCTGTGCCCTCGTAATAGAATACAGATGACAGAACAGTCTCTATTCTTGGCTAAAGTATAGGGTTTTTCCTATTCTAAACGCATTTTCCGTAGTTGTGCTTTGAAAACAGACCAACCACGAATGTACAAGCTTCCTGTGCCCTCGTAATAGAATACAGTTGAGAGAACAGTCACTATTCCTGGCCAATGTAAAAGGTTTTTCTTATTCTAAACGCTTTTTCCGTTGCTACTACTTTGAAAACAGACCAACCACGAATGTACAAGCTACCTGTGCCCTCGTAATAGAATACAGATGAGAGAACAGTCTCTATTCTTGGCTAATGTAACGGGTTTTTCCTATCCCAAACGCTTTTTCCGTTGTTGTACTTTGAAAACAGACCAACCACGAGTATACAAGGTACCTGTGCCCTCGTAATAAAATACAGATGAGAGAACGGTCTCTATTTTAGCCAATGTAAAGGGATTTTCCTATTCTAAACGCTTTTTCCGTTGCTAGTACTTTGAAAACAGACCAACCACGAATGTACAAGCTTCCCGTGCCCTCGTAATAGAATACAGATGAGAGAACAGTCACTATTCTTGGCAAAAGTATAGGGATTTTCCTATTCTAAACGCTTTTTCCGTTGCTAGTACTTGGTAAACAGACCAACCACGAGTGTACAAGCTTCCTGTGCCCTCGTAATAGAATACAGATGAAAAAACAGTCTCTATTCATGGCCAATGTAAAGGGTTTTTCCTATTATAAACGCTTTTTCCGTTGCTAGTACTTTGAAAACAGACTAACTACGAGTGTACAAGCTTCCTGTGTCCTCGTAATAGAATACAGATGAAAAAACAGTCTCTATTCACGGCCAATGTAAAGGGTTTTTCCTATTATAAACGCTTTTTCCGTTGCTAGTACTTTGAAAACAGACCAACCACGAGTGTACAAGCTTCCTGTGCCCTCGTAAAGAATGCAGATGAGAGAACAGTCTCTATTCTTGGCCAATGTAAAGGGTTTTTCGTATTATAAACGCTTATTCCGTTGCTAGTACTTTGAAAATAGACTAACCACGAATGTACAAGCTTCCCGTGCCCTCGTAATAGAATACAGAAGAGAGAACAGTCTCTATTCTTGGCAAAAGTAAAGGGATTTTCCTATTCTAAACGCTTTTTCCGTTGCTAGTACTTTGAAAACAGACCAACCACGAGTGTACAAGCTTCCTGTGCCCTCGTAATAGAATACAGATGAGAGAACAGTCTCTATTCTTGGCTAAAGTAACGGGTTTTTCCTATTCTAAACGCTTTTTCCGTTGCTAGTACTTTGAAAACAGACCAACTACGAATGTACAAGCTTCCTGTGCCCTCGTAATAGAATACAGATGACAGAACGGTCTCTATTCTTGGCTAAAGTATAGGGTTTTTCCTATTCTAAACGCATTTTCCGTAGTTGTGCTTTGAAAACAGACCAACCACGAATGTACAAGCTTCCTGTGCCCTCGTAATAGAATACAGTTGTGAGAACAGTCACTATTCTTGGCCAATGTAAAAGGTTTTTCGTATTCTAAACGCTTTTTCCGTTGCTACTACTTTGAAAACAGACCAACCACGAATGTACAAGCTACCTGTGCCCTCGTAATAGAATACAGATGAGAGAACAGTCTCTATTCTTGGCTAATGTAACGGGTTTTTCCTATTCTAAACGCTTTTTCCGTTGCTAGTACTTTGAAAACAGACCAACCACGAGTATACAAGGTACCTGTGCCCTCGTAATAAAATACAGATGAGAGAACGGTCTCTATTTTAGCCAATGTAAAGGGTTTTTCCTAATCTAAACGCTATTTCCGTTGCTAGTACTTTGAAAACAGACCAACCACGAATGTACAAGCTTCCTGTGCCGTCGTAATAGAATACAGATGAGAGAACAGTGTCTATTCTTGGCTAAAGTAACGGGTTTTTCCTATCCTAAACGCTTTTTCCGTTGTTGTACTTTGAAAACAGACCAACCAAGAATGTACAAGCTACCTGTGCCCTCGTAATAGAATACAGATGAGAGAACAGTCTCTATTCTTGGCCAATGTAAAGGGTTTTTCCTATTATAAACGCTTATTCCGTAGCTAGTACTTTGAAAACAGACTAACCACGAATGTACAAGCTTCCTGTGCCCTCGTAATAGAATACAGATGAAAAAACAGTCTCTATTCTTGGCCATTGTAAAGGGTTTTTCCTATTATAAACGCTTTTTCCGTTCTAGTACTTTGAAAACAGACCAACCACGAGTGTACAAGCTTCCTGTGCCCTCGTAATAGAATACAGATGAGAGAACATTCTCTATTCTTGGCAAAAGTAAAAGGATTTTCCTATTCTAAACGCTTTTTCCGTTGCTAGAACTTTGAAAACAGACCAACCACGAGTGTACAAGCTTCCCGTGCCCTCGTAAAAGAATACAGAAGAGAGAACAGTCTCTATTCTTGGCAAAAGTAAAGGGATTTTCCTATTCTAAACGCTTTTTCCGTTGCTAGTACTTTGAAAACAGACCAACCACGAGTGTACAAGCTTCCTGTGCCCTCGTAATAGAATACAGATGAGAGAACAGTCTCTATTCTTGGCCAATGTAAAGGGATTTTCCTATTCTAAACGCTTTTTCCGTTGCTAGTACTTTGAGAACAGACCAACCACGAGTGTACAAGCTTCTTGTGCCCTCGTAATAGAATACAGATGAGAGAACAGTCACTATTCTTGGCAAAAGTAAAAGGATTTTCCTATTCTAAACGCTTTTTCCGTTGCTAGAAATTAGAAAACAGACCAACCACGAGTGTACAAGCTTCCTGTGCCCTCGTAATAGAATACAGATGAGAGAACATGCTCTATTCTTGGCCAATGTAAAGGGATTTTCCTATTCTAGACGCTTTTTCCGTTGCTAGTACTTTGAAAACAAACCAACCACGAATGTACAAGCTTCCCGTGCCCTCGTAAAAGAATACAGAAGAGGGAACAGTCTCTATTCTTGGCAAAAGTAAAGGGATTTTCCTATTCTAAACGATTTTTCCGTTGCTAGTGCTTTGAAAACAGACCAACCACGAGTGTACAAGCTTCCTGTGCCCTCGTAATAGAATACAGATGAGAGAACAGTCTCTATTCTTGGCTAAAGTAACGGGTTTTTACTATTCTAAACGCTTTTTCCGTTGCTAGTACTTTGAAAACAGACCAACCACGAATGTACAAGCTTCCTGTGCCCTCGTAATAGAATACAGATGACAGAACAGTCTCTATTCTTGGCTAAAGTATAGGGTTTTTCCTATTCTAAACACATTTTCCGTAGTTGTACTTTGAAAACAGACCAACCACGAATGTACAATGTACCTGTGCCCTCGTAATAAAATACAGATGATAGAACAGTCTCTATTTTGCCAATGTAAAGGGTTTTTCCTATTCTAAACGCTATTTCCGTTGCTAGTACTTTGAAAACAGACCAACC
This sequence comes from Rhodnius prolixus, assembly GCF_049639745.1. Classification (NCBI taxonomy): domain Eukaryota; kingdom Metazoa; phylum Arthropoda; class Insecta; order Hemiptera; family Reduviidae; genus Rhodnius; species Rhodnius prolixus. The sequence goes on from NW_027411582.1 coordinate 10,871,740, forward strand.
ACGAATGTACAAGCTACCTGTGCCCTCGTAATAGAATACAGTTGACAGAACAGTCACTATTCTTGGCCAATGTAAAAGGTTTTTCTTATTCTAAACGCTTTTTCCGTTGCTACTACTTTGAAAACAGACCAACCACGAATGTACAAGCTACCTGTGCCCTCGTAATAGAATACAGATGAGAGAACAGTCTCTATTCTTGGCCAATGTAAAGGGTTTTTCCTATTATAAACGCTTATTCCGTAGCTAGTACTTTGAAAACAGACTAACCACGAATGTACAAGCTTCCTGTGCCCTCGTAATAGAATACAGATGAGAGAACAGTCTCTATTCTTGGCCAATGTAAAGGGATTTTCCTATTCTAAACGCTTTTTCCGTTGCTAGTACTTTTAAAACAGACCAACCACGAGTGTACAAGCTTCCTGTGTCCTCGTAATAGAATACAGATGAAAAAACAGTCTCTATTCTTGGCCAATGTAAAGGGTTTTTCCTATTATAAACGCTTTTTCCGTTCTAGTACTTTGAAAACAGACCAACCACGAGTGTACAAGCTTCCTGTGCCCTCGTAATAGAATACAGATGAGAGAACAGTCTCTATTCTTGGCCAATGGCCAGGGATTTTCTTATTCTAAACGTTTTTTCCGTTGCTAGTACTTTGAAAACAGACTAACTACGAGTGTACAAGCTTCCTGTGCCCTCGTAATAGAATACAAATGAGAGAACAGTCACTATTCTTGGCAAAAGTAAAAGGATTTTCCTATTCTAAACGCTTTTTCCGTTGCTAGAACTTTGAAAACAGACCAACCACGAGTGTACAAGCTTCCTGTGCCCTCGTAATAGAATACAGATGAGAGAACAGTCTCTATTCTTGGCCAATGTAAAGGGATTTTCCTATTCTAAACGTTTTTTCCGTTGCTAGTACTTTGAAAACAGACTAACTACGAGTGTACAAGCTTCCTGTGCCCTCGTAATAGAATACAAATGAGAGAACAGTCACTATTCTTGGCAAAAGTAAAAGGATTTTCCTATTCTAAACGCTTTTTCCGTTGCTAGAACTTTGAAAACAGACCAACCACGAGTGTACAAGCTTCCTGTGCCCTCGTAATAGAATACAGATGAGAGAACAGTCTCTATTCTTGGCCAATGTAAAGGGATTTTCCTATTCTAGACGCTTTTTCCGTTGCTAGTACTTTGAAAACAAACCAACCACGAATGTACAAGCTTCCTGTGCCCTCGTAATAGAATACAGAAGAGAGAACAGTCTCTATTCTTGGCCAATGTAAAAGGTTTTTCTTATTCTAAACGCTTTTTCCGTTGCTACTACTTTGAAAACAGACCAACCACGAATGTACAAGCTACCTGTGCCCTCGTAATAGAATAGAGATGAGAGAACAGTCTCTATTCTTGGCCAATGTAAAGGGATTTTCCTATTCTAGACGCTTTTTCCGTTGCTAGTACTTTGAAAACAAACCAACCACGAATGTACAAGCTTCCTGTGCCCTCGTAATAGAATACAGTTGAGAGAACAGTCACTATTCTTGGCCAATGTAAAAGGTTTTTCTTATTCTAAACGCTTTTTCCGTTGCTACTACTTTGAAAACAGACCAACCACGAATGTACAAGCTACCTGTGCCCTCGTAATAGAATACAGATGAGAGAACAGTCTCTATTCTTGGCCAATGTAAAGGGTTTTTCCTATTATAAACGCTTATTCTGTAGCTAGTACTTTGAAAACAGACTAACCACGAATGTACAAGCTTCCTGTGCCCTCGTAATAGAATACAGATGAGAGAACAGTCTCTATTCTTGGCCAATGTAAAGGGATTTTCCTATTCTAAACGCTTTTTCCGTTGCTAGTACTTTTAAAACAGACCAACCACGAGTGTACAAGCTTCCTGTGTCCTCGTAATAGAATACAGATGAAAAAACAGTCTCTATTCTTGGCCAATGTAAAGGGTTTTTCCTATTATAAACGCTTTTTCCGTTCTAGTACTTTGAAAACAGACCAACCACGAGTGTACAAGCTTCCTGTGCCCTCGTAATAGAATACAGATGAGAGAACAGTCTCTATTCTTGGCCAATGGCCAGGGATTTTCTTATTCTAAACGTTTTTTCCGTTGCTAGTACTTTGAAAACAGACTAACTACGAGTGTACAAGCTTCCTGTGCCCTCGTAATAGAATACAAATGAGAGAACAGTCACTATTCTTGGCAAAAGTAAAAGGATTTTCCTATTCTAAACGCTTTTTCCGTTGCTAGAACTTTGAAAACAGACCAACCACGAGTGTACAAGCTTCCTGTGCCCTCGTAATAGAATACAGATGAGAAAACAGTCTCTATTCTTGGCCAATGTAAAGGGATTTTCCTATTCTAGACGCTTTTTCCGTTGCTAGTACTTTGAGAACAAACCAACCACGAATGTACAAGCTTCCTGTGCCCTCGTAATAGAATACAGAAGAGAGAACAGTCTCTATTCTTGGCAAAAGTAAAAGGATTTTCCTATTCTAAACGCTTTTTCCGTTGCTAGTACTTTGAAAACAGACCAACCACGAATGTACAAGCTTCCTGTGCCCTCGTAATAGAATACAGAAGAGAGAACAGTCACTATTCTTGGCCAATGTAAAGGGATTTTCCTATTCTAGACGCTTTTTCCGTTGCTAGTACTTTGAAAACAGACCAACCACGAATGTACAAGCTTCCCGTGCCCTCGTAATAGAATACAGATGAGAGAACAGTCACTATTCTTGGCCAAAGTAAAGGGTTTTTCCTATTCTAAACGCTTTTTCCGTTGCTAGTACTTTGAAAACAGACCAACCACGAATGTACAAGCTTCCTGTGCCCTCGTAATAGAATACAGAAGAGAGAACAGTCTCTATTCTTGGCCAAAGTAAAAGGATTTTCCTATTCTAAACGCTTTTTCCGTTGCTAGTACTTTGAAAACAGACCAACCACGAATGTACAAGCTTCCTGTGCCCCCGTAATAGAATACAGAAGAGAGAACAGTCTCTATTCTTGGCCAATGTAAAGGGTTTTTCCTATTCTAAACGCTTTTTCCGTTGCTAGTACTTTGAAAACAGACCAACCACGAATGTACAAGCTTCCTGTGCCCTCGTAATAGAATACAGAAGAGAGAACAGTCTCTATTCTTGGCCAAAGTAAAAGGATTTTCCTATTCTAAACGCTTTTTCCGTTGCTAGTACTTTGAAAACAGACCAACCACGAATGTACAAGCTTCCTGTGCCCTCGTAATAGAATACAGAAGAGAGAACAGTCTCTATTCTTGGCAAAAGTAAAGGGATTTTCCTATTCTAAACGCTTTTTCCGTTGCTAGTACTTTGAAAACAGACCAACCACGAGTGTACAAGCTTCCTGTGCCCTCGTAATAGAATACAGATGAGAGAACATTCTCTATTCTTGGCAAAAGTAAAAGGATTTTCCTATTCTAAACGCTTTTTCCGTTGCTAGAACTTTGAAAACAGACCAACCACGAGTGTACAAGCTTCCCGTGCCCTCGTAAAAGAATACAGAAGAGAGAACAGTCTCTATTCTTGGCAAAAGTAAAGGGATTTTCCTATTCTAAACGCTTTTTCCGTTGCTAGTACTTTGAAAACAGACCAACCACGAGTGTACAAGCTTCCTGTGCCCTCGTAATAGAATACAGATGAGAGAACAGTCTCTATTCTTGGCCAATGTAAAGGGATTTTCCTATTCTAAACGCTTTTTCCGTTGCTAGTACTTTGAGAACAGACCAACCACGAGTGTACAAGCTTCTTGTGCCCTCGTAATAGAATACAGATGAGAGAACAGTCACTATTCTTGGCAAAAGTAAAAGGATTTTCCTATTCTAAACGCTTTTTCCGTTGCTAGAAATTAGAAAACAGACCAACCACGAGTGTACAAGCTTCCTGTGCCCTCGTAATAGAATACAGATGAGAGAACATGCTCTATTCTTGGCCAATGTAAAGGGATTTTCCTATTCTAGACGCTTTTTCCGTTGCTAGTACTTTGAAAACAAACCAACCACGAATGTACAAGCTTCCCGTGCCCTCGTAAAAGAATACAGAAGAGGGAACAGTCTCTATTCTTGGCAAAAGTAAAGGGATTTTCCTATTCTAAACGATTTTTCCGTTGCTAGTGCTTTGAAAACAGACCAACCACGAGTGTACAAGCTTCCTGTGCCCTCGTAATAGAATACAGATGAGAGAACAGTCTCTATTCTTGGCTAAAGTAACGGGTTTTTACTATTCTAAACGCTTTTTCCGTTGCTAGTACTTTGAAAACAGACCAACCACGAATGTACAAGCTTCCTGTGCCCTCGTAATAGAATACAGATGACAGAACAGTCTCTATTCTTGGCTAAAGTATAGGGTTTTTCCTATTCTAAACACATTTTCCGTAGTTGTACTTTGAAAACAGACCAACCACGAATGTACAATGTACCTGTGCCCTCGTAATAAAATACAGATGATAGAACAGTCTCTATTTTGCCAATGTAAAGGGTTTTTCCTATTCTAAACGCTATTTCCGTTGCTAGTACTTTGAAAACAGACCAACCACGAATGTACAAGCTACCTGTGCCCTCGTAATAGAATACAGTTGACAGAACAGTCACTATTCTTGGCCAATGTAAAAGGTTTTTCTTATTCTAAACGCTTTTTCCGTTGCTACTACTTTGAAAACAGACCAACCACGAATGTACAAGCTACCTGTGCCCTCGTAATAGAATACAGATGAGAGAACAGTCTCTATTCTTGGCCAATGTAAAGGGTTTTTCCTATTATAAACGCTTATTCCGTAGCTAGTACTTTGAAAACAGACTAACCACGAATGTACAAGCTTCCTGTGCCCTCGTAATAGAATACAGATGAGAGAACAGTCTCTATTCTTGGCCAATGTAAAGGGATTTTCCTATTCTAAACGCTTTTTCCGTTGCTAGTACTTTTAAAACAGACCAACCACGAGTGTACAAGCTTCCTGTGTCCTCGTAATAGAATACAGATGAAAAAACAGTCTCTATTCTTGGCCAATGTAAAGGGTTTTTCCTATTATAAACGCTTTTTCCGTTCTAGTACTTTGAAAACAGACCAACCACGAGTGTACAAGCTTCCTGTGCCCTCGTAATAGAATACAGATGAGAGAACAGTCTCTATTCTTGGCCAATGGCCAGGGATTTTCTTATTCTAAACGTTTTTTCCGTTGCTAGTACTTTGAAAACAGACTAACTACGAGTGTACAAGCTTCCTGTGCCCTCGTAATAGAATACAAATGAGAGAACAGTCACTATTCTTGGCAAAAGTAAAAGGATTTTCCTATTCTAAACGCTTTTTCCGTTGCTAGAACTTTGAAAACAGACCAACCACGAGTGTACAAGCTTCCTGTGCCCTCGTAATAGAATACAGATGAGAGAACAGTCTCTATTCTTGGCCAATGTAAAGGGATTTTCCTATTCTAGACGCTTTTTCCGTTGCTAGTACTTTGAAAACAAACCAACCACGAATGTACAAGCTTCCTGTGCCCTCGTAATAGAATACAGAAGAGAGAACAGTCTCTATTCTTGGCCAATGTAAAAGGTTTTTCTTATTCTAAACGCTTTTTCCGTTGCTACTACTTTGAAAACAGACCAACCACGAATGTACAAGCTACCTGTGCCCTCGTAATAGAATACAGATGAGAGAACAGTCTCTATTCTTGGCCAATGTAAAGGGTTTTTCCTATTATAAACGCTTATTCCGTAGCTAGTACTTTGAAAACAGACTAACCACGAATGTACAAGCTTCCTGTGCCCTCGTAATAGAATACAGTTGAGAGAACAGTCACTATTCTTGGCCAATGTAAAAGGTTTTTCTTATTCTAAACGCTTTTTCCGCTGCTACTACTTTGAAAACAGACCAACCACGAATGTACAAGCTACCTGTGCCCTCGTAATAGAATACAGATGAGAGAACAGTCTCTATTCTTGGCCAATGTAAAGGGTTTTTCCTATTATAAACGCTTATTCCTTAGCTAGTACTTTGAAAACAGACTAACCACGAATGTACAAGCTTCCTGTGCCCTCGTAATAGAATACAGATGAGAGAACAGTCTCTATTCTTGGCCAATGTAAAGGGATTTTCCTATTCTAAACGTTTTTTCCGTTGCTAGTACTTTGAAAACAGACTAACTACGAGTGTACAAGCTTCCTGTGCCCTCGTAATAGAATACAAATGAGAGAACAGTCACTATTCTTGGCAAAAGTAAAAGGATTTTCCTATTCTAAACGCTTTTTCCGTTGCTAGAACTTTGAAAACAGACCAACCACGAGTGTACAAGCTTCCTGTGCCCTCGTAATAGAATACAGATGAGAGAACAGTCTCTATTCTTGGCCAATGTAAAGGGATTTTCCTATTCTAGACGCTTTTTCCGTTGCTAGTACTTTGAAAACAAACCAACCACGAATGTACAAGCTTCCTGTGCCCTCGTAATAGAATACAGAAGAGAGAACAGTCTCTATTCTTGGCCAATGTAAAGGGATTTTCCTATTCTAGACGCTTTTTCCGTTGCTAGTACTTTGAAAACAAACCAACCACGAATGTACAAGCTTCCTGTGCCCTCGTAATAGAATACAGTTGAGAGAACAGTCACTATTCTTGGCCAATGTAAAAGGTTTTTCTTATTCTAAACGCTTTTTCCGTTGCTACTACTTTGAAAACAGACCAACCACGAATGTACAAGCTACCTGTGCCCTCGTAATAGAATACAGATGAGAGAACAGTCTCTATTCTTGGCCAATGTAAAGGGTTTTTCCTATTATAAACGCTTATTCCGTAGCTAGTACTTTGAAAACAGACTAACCACGAATGTACAAGCTTCCTGTGCCCTCGTAATAGAATACAGATGAGAGAACAGTCTCTATTCTTGGCCAATGTAAAGGGATTTTCCTATTCTAAACGCTTTTTCCGTTGCTAGTACTTTTAAAACAGACCAACCACGAGTGTACAAGCTTCCTGTGTCCTCGTAATAGAATACAGATGAAAAAACAGTCTCTATTCTTGGCCAATGTAAAGGGTTTTTCCTATTATAAACGCTTTTTCCGTTCTAGTACTTTGAAAACAGACCAACCACGAGTGTACAAGCTTCCTGTGCCCTCGTAATAGAATACAGATGAGAGAACAGTCTCTATTCTTGGCCAATGGCCAGGGATTTTCTTATTCTAAACGTTTTTTCCGTTGCTAGTACTTTGAAAACAGACTAACTACGAGTGTACAAGCTTCCTGTGCCCTCGTAATAGAATACAAATGAGAGAACAGTCACTATTCTTGGCAAAAGTAAAAGGATTTTCCTATTCTAAACGCTTTTTCCGTTGCTAGAACTTTGAAAACAGACCAACCACGAGTGTACAAGCTTCCTGTGCCCTCGTAATAGAATACAGATGAGAAAACAGTCTCTATTCTTGGCCAATGTAAAGGGATTTTCCTATTCTAGACGCTTTTTCCGTTGCTAGTACTTTGAGAACAAACCAACCACGAATGTACAAGCTTCCTGTGCCCTCGTAATAGAATACAGAAGAGAGAACAGTCTCTATTCTTGGCAAAAGTAAAAGGATTTTCCTATTCTAAACGCTTTTTCCGTTGCTAGTACTTTGAAAACAGACCAACCACGAATGTACAAGCTTCCTGTGCCCTCGTAATAGAATACAGAAGAGAGAACAGTCACTATTCTTGGCCAATGTAAAGGGATTTTCCTATTCTAGACGCTTTTTCCGTTGCTAGTACTTTGAAAACAGACCAACCACGAATGTACAAGCTTCCCGTGCCCTCGTAATAGAATACAGATGAGAGAACAGTCACTATTCTTGGCCAAAGTAAAGGGTTTTTCCTATTCTAAACGCTTTTTCCGTTGCTAGTACTTTGAAAACAGACCAACCACGAATGTACAAGCTTCCTGTGCCCTCGTAATAGAATACAGAAGAGAGAACAGTCTCTATTCTTGGCCAAAGTAAAAGGATTTTCCTATTCTAAACGCTTTTTCCGTTGCTAGTACTTTGAAAACAGACCAACCACGAATGTACAAGCTTCCTGTGCCCCCGTAATAGAATACAGAAGAGAGAACAGTCTCTATTCTTGGCCAATGTAAAGGGTTTTTCCTATTCTAAACGCTTTTTCCGTTGCTAGTACTTTGAAAACAGACCAACCACGAATGTACAAGCTTCCTGTGCCCTCGTAATAGAATACAGAAGAGAGAACAGTCTCTATTCTTGGCCAAAGTAAAAGGATTTTCCTATTCTAAACGCTTTTTCCGTTGCTAGTACTTTGAAAACAGACCAACCACGAATGTACAAGCTTCCTGTGCCCTCGTAATAGAATACAGAAGAGAGAACAGTCTCTATTCTTGGCAAAAGTAAAGGGATTTTCCTATTCTAAACGCTTTTTCCGTTGCTAGTACTTTGAAAACAGACCAACCACGAATGTACAAGCTTCCTGTGCCCTCGTAATAGAATACAGAAGAGAGAACAGTCTCTATTCTTGGCAAAAGTAAAGGGATTTTCCTATTCTAAACGCTTTTTCCGTTGCTAGTACTTTGAAAACAGACCAACCACGAGTGTACAAGCTTCCTGTGCCCTCGTAATAGAATACAGAAGAGAGAACAGTCTCTATTCTTGGCAAAAGTAAAGGGATTTTCCTATTCTAAACGCTTTTTCCGTTGCTAGTACTTTGAAAACAGACCAACCACGAGTGTACAAGCTTCCTGTGCCCTCGTAATAGAATACAGAAGAGAGAACAGTCTCTATTCTTGGCCAAAGTAAAGGGATTTTCCTATTCTAAACGCTTTTTCCGTTGCTAGTACTTTGAAAACAGACCAACCACGAGTGTACAAGCTTCCTGTGCCCTCGTAATAGAATACAGAAGAGAGAACAGTCTCTATTCTTGGCCAAAGTAAAGGGATTTTCCTATTCTAAACGCTTTTTCCGTTGCTAGTACTTTGAAAACAGACCAACCACGAGTGTACAAGCTTCCTGTGCCCTCGTAATAGAATACAGAAGAGAGAACAGTCTCTATTCTTGGCAAAAGTAAAGGGATTTTCCTATTCTAAACGCTTTTTCCGTTGCTAGTACTTTGAAAACAGACCAACCACGAGTGTACAAGCTTCCTGTGCCCTCGTAATAGAATACAGAAGAGAGAACAGTCTCTATTCTTGGCCAAAGTAAAGGGTTTTTCCTATTCTAAACGCTTTTTCCGTTGCTAGAACTTTGAAAACAGACCAACCACGAGTGTACAAGCTTCCTGTGCCCTCGTAATAGAATACAGAAGAGAGAACAGTCTCTATTCTTGGCCAAAGTAAAGGGATTTTCCTATTCTAAACGCTTTTTCCGTTGCTAGTACTTGGAAAACAGACCAACCACGAGTGTACAAGCTTCCTGTGCCCTCGTAATAGAATACAGAAGAGAGAACAGTCTCTATTCTTGGCAAAAGTAAAGGGTTTTTCCTATTCTAAACGCTTTTTCCGTTGCTAGAACTTTGAAAACAGACCAACTACGAGTGTACAAGCTTCCTGTGCCCTCGTAATAGAATACAGAAGAGAGAACAGTCTCTATTCTTGGCCAAAGTAAAGGGTTTTTCCTATTCTAAACGCTTTTTCCGTTGCTAGAACTTTGAAAACAGACCAACCACGAGTGTACAAGCTTCCTGTGCCCTCGTAATAGAATACAGAAGAGAGAACAGTCTCTATTCTTGGCCAAAGTAAAGGGTTTTTCCTATTCTAAACGCTTTTTCCGTTGCTAGAACTTTGAAAACAGACCAACTACGAATGTACAAGCTTCCTGTGCCCTCGTAATAGAATACAGAAGAGAGAACAGTCTCTATTCTTGGCATAAGTAAAGGGATTTTCCTATTCTAAACGCTTTTTCCGTTGCTAGAACTTTGAAAACAGACCAACCACGAATGTACAAGCTTCCTGTGCCCTCGTAATAGAATACAGAAGAGAGAACAGTCTCTATTCTTGGCCAATATAAAGGGATTTTCCTATTCTAAACGCTTTTTCCGTTGCTAGAACTTTGAAAACAGACCAACCACGAGTGTACAAGCTTCCTGTGCCCTCGTAATAGAATATAGAAGAGAGAACAGTCTCTATTCTTGGCCAAAGTAAAGGGATTTTCCTATTCTAAACGCTTTTTCCGTTGCTAGTACTTGGAAAACAGACCAACCACGAGTGTACAAGCTTCCTGTGCCCTCGTAATAGAATACAGAAGAGAGAACAGTCTCTATTCTTGGCAAAAGTAAAGGGATTTTCCTATTCTAAACGCTTTTTCCGTTGCTAGAACTTTGAAAACAGACCAACCACGAGTGTACAAGCTTCCTGTGCCCTCGTAATAGAATACAGAAGAGAGAACAGTCTCTATTCTTGGCCAAAGTAAAGGGATTTTCCTATTCTAAACGCTTTTTCCGTTGCTAGTACTTGGAAAACAGACCAACCACGAGTGTACAAGCTTCCTGTGCCCTCGTAATAGAATACAGAAGAGAGAACAGTCTCTATTCTTGGCCAAAGTAAAGGGATTTTCCTATTCTAAACGCTTTTTCCGTTGCTAGTACTTTGAAAACAGACCAACTACGAGTGTACAAGCTTCCTGTGCCCTCGTAATAGAATACAGAAGAGAGAACAGTCTCTATTCTTGGCCAAAGTAAAGGGATTTTCCTATTCTAAACGCTTTTTCCGTTGCTAGTACTTTGAAAACAGACCAACTACGAGTGTACAAGCTTCCTGTGCCCTCGTAATAGAATACAGAAGAGAGAACAGTCTCTATTCTTGGCCAAAGTAAAGGGATTTTCCTATTCTAAACGCTTTTTCCGTTGCTAGTACTTTGAAAACAGACCAACTACGAGTGTACAAGCTTCCTGTGCCCTCGTAATAGAATACAGAAGAGAGAACAGTCTCTATTCTTGGCCAAAGTAAAGGGTTTTTCCTATTCTAAACGCTTTTTCCGTTGCTAGAACTTTGAAAACAGACTAACTACGAGTGTACAAGCTTCCTGTGCCCTCGTAATAGAATACAGAAGAGAGAACAGTCTCTATTCTTGGCCAAAGTAAAGGGTTTTTCCTATTCTAAACGCTTTTTCCGTTGCTAGTACTTTGAAAACAGACCAACCACGAGTGTACAAGCTTCCTGTGCCCTCGTAATAGAATACAAATGAGAGAACAGTCACTATTCTTGGCAAAAGTAAAAGGATTTTCCTATTCTAGACGCTTTTTCCGTTGCTAGAACTTTGAAAACAGACTAACTACGAGTGTACAAGCTTCCTGTGCCCTCGTAATAGAATACAAATGAGAGAACAGTCACTATTCTTGGCCAAAGTAAAGGGATTTTCCTATTCTAGACGCTTTTTCCGTTGCTAGAACTTTGAAAACAGACTAACTACGAGTGTACAAGCTTCCTGTGCCCTCGTAATAGAATACAGAAGAGAGAACAGTCTCTATTCTTGGCCAATGTAAAGGGTTTTTCCTATTCTAAACGCTTTTTCCGTTGCTAGAACTTTGAAAACAGACTAACTACGAGTGTACAAGCTTCCTGTGCCCTCGTAATAGAATACAGAAGAGAGAACAGTCTCTATTCTTGGCCAATGTAAAGGGTTTTTCCTATTCTAAACGCTTTTTCCGTTGCTAGAACTTTGAAAACAGACTAACTACGAGTGTACAAGCTACCTGTGCCCTCGTAATAGAATACAAATGAGAGAACAGTCACTATTCTTGGCCAAAGTAAAGGGATTTTCCTATTCTAGACGCTTTTTCCGTTGCTAGAACTTTGAAAACAGACTAACTACGAGTGTACAAGCTTCCTGTGCCCTCGTAATAGAATACAGAAGAGAGAACAGTCACTATTCTTGGCCAAAGTAAAGGGTTTTTCCTATTCTAAACGCTTTTTCCGTTGCTAGAACTTTGAAAACAGACTAACTACGAGTGTACAAGCTTCCTGTGCCCTCGTAATAGAATACAGAAGAGAGAACAGTCTCTATTCTTGGCCAAAGCAAAGGGTTTTTCCTATTCTAATCGCTTTTTCCGTTGCTAGAACTTTGAAAACAGACTAACTACGAGTGTACAAGCTTCCTGTGCCCTCGTAATAGAATACAGAAGAGAGAACAGTCTCTATTCTTGGCCAAAGTAAAGGGTTTTTCCTATTCTAAACGCTTTTTCCGTTGCTAGAACTTTGAAAACAGACTAACTACGAGTGTACAAGCTTCCTGTGCCCTCGTAATAGAATACAGAAGAGAGAACAGTCTCTATTCTTGGCCAAAGTAAAGGGTTTTTCCTATTGTAAACGCTTTTTCCGTTGCTAGAACTTTGAAAACAGACTAACTACGAGTGTACAAGCTTCCTGTGCCCTCGTAATAGAATACAGAAGAGAGAACAGTCTCTATTCTTGGCCAAAGTAAAGGGTTTTTCCTATTCTAAACGCTTTTTCCGTTGCTAGAACTTGGAAAACAGACCAACCACGAGTGTACAAGCTTCCTGTGCCCTCGTAATAGAATACAGAAGAGAGAACAGTCTCTATTCTTGGCCAAAGTAAAGGGATTTTCCTATTCTAAACGCTTTTTCCGTTGCTAGTACTTTGAAAACAGACCAACTACGAGTGTACAAGCTTCCTGTGCCCTCGTAATAGAATACAGAAGAGAGAACAGTCTCTATTCTTGGCCAAAGTAAAGGGATTTTCCTATTCTAAACGCTTTTTCCGTTGCTAGTACTTTGAAAACAGACCAACTACGAGTGTACAAGCTTCCTGTGCCCTCGTAATAGAATACAGAAGAGAGAACAGTCTCTATTCTTGGCCAAAGTAAAGGGATTTTCCTATTCTAAACGCTTTTTCCGTTGCTAGTACTTTGAAAACAGACCAACTACGAGTGTACAAGCTTCCTGTGCCCTCGTAATAGAATACAGAAGAGAGAACAGTCTCTATTCTTGGCCAAAGTAAAGGGTTTTTCCTATTCTAAACGCTTTTTCCGTTGCTAGAACTTTGAAAACAGACTAACTACGAGTGTACAAGCTTCCTGTGCCCTCGTAATAGAATACAGAAGAGAGAACAGTCTCTATTCTTGGCCAAAGTAAAGGGTTTTTCCTATTCTAAACGCTTTTTCCGTTGCTAGTACTTTGAAAACAGACCAACCACGAGTGTACAAGCTTCCTGTGCCCTCGTAATAGAATACAAATGAGAGAACAGTCACTATTCTTGGCAAAAGTAAAAGGATTTTCCTATTCTAGACGCTTTTTCCGTTGCTAGAACTTTGAAAACAGACTAACTACGAGTGTACAAGCTTCCTGTGCCCTCGTAATAGAATACAAATGAGAGAACAGTCACTATTCTTGGCCAAAGTAAAGGGATTTTCCTATTCTAGACGCTTTTTCCGTTGCTAGAACTTTGAAAACAGACTAACTACGAGTGTACAAGCTTCCTGTGCCCTCGTAATAGAATACAGAAGAGAGAACAGTCTCTATTCTTGGCCAATGTAAAGGGTTTTTCCTATTCTAAACGCTTTTTCCGTTGCTAGAACTTTGAAAACAGACTAACTACGAGTGTACAAGCTTCCTGTGCCCTCGTAATAGAATACAGAAGAGAGAACAGTCTCTATTCTTGGCCAATGTAAAGGGTTTTTCCTATTCTAAACGCTTTTTCCGTTGCTAGAACTTTGAAAACAGACTAACTACGAGTGTACAAGCTACCTGTGCCCTCGTAATAGAATACAAATGAGAGAACAGTCACTATTCTTGGCCAAAGTAAAGGGATTTTCCTATTCTAGACGCTTTTTCCGTTGCTAGAACTTTGAAAACAGACTAACTACGAGTGTACAAGCTTCCTGTGCCCTCGTAATAGAATACAGAAGAGAGAACAGTCACTATTCTTGGCCAAAGTAAAGGGTTTTTCCTATTCTAAACGCTTTTTCCGTTGCTAGAACTTTGAAAACAGACTAACTACGAGTGTACAAGCTTCCTGTGCCCTCGTAATAGAATACAGAAGAGAGAACAGTCTCTATTCTTGGCCAATGTAAAGGGTTTTTCCTATTCTAAACGCTTTTTCCGTTGCTAGAACTTTGAAAACAGACTAACTACGAGTGTACAAGCTACCTGTGCCCTCGTAATAGAATACAAATGAGAGAACAGTCACTATTCTTGGCCAAAGTAAAGGGATTTTCCTATTCTAGACGCTTTTTCCGTTGCTAGAACTTTGAAAACAGACTAACTACGAGTGTACAAGCTTCCTGTGCCCTCGTAATAGAATACAGAAGAGAGAACAGTCACTATTCTTGGCCAAAGTAAAGGGTTTTTCCTATTCTAAACGCTTTTTCCGTTGCTAGAACTTTGAAAACAGACTAACTACGAGTGTACAAGCTTCCTGTGCCCTCGTAATAGAATACAGAAGAGAGAACAGTCTCTATTCTTGGCCAAAGCAAAGGGTTTTTCCTATTCTAATCGCTTTTTCCGTTGCTAGAACTTTGAAAACAGACTAACTACGAGTGTACAAGCTTCCTGTGCCCTCGTAATAGAATACAGAAGAGAGAACAGTCTCTATTCTTGGCCAAAGTAAAGGGTTTTTCCTATTCTAAACGCTTTTTCCGTTGCTAGAACTTTGAAAACAGACTAACTACGAGTGTACAAGCTTCCTGTGCCCTCGTAATAGAATACAGAAGAGAGAACAGTCTCTATTCTTGGCCAAAGTAAAGGGTTTTTCCTATTGTAAACGCTTTTTCCGTTGCTAGAACTTTGAAAACAGACTAACTACGAGTGTACAAGCTTCCTGTGCCCTCGTAATAGAATACAGAAGAGAGAACAGTCTCTATTCTTGGCCAAAGTAAAGGGTTTTTCCTATTCTAAACGCTTTTTCCGTTGCTAGAACTTGGAAAACAGACCAACCACGAGTGTACAAGCTTCCTGTGCCCTCGTAATAGAATACAGAAGAGAGAACAGTCTCTATTCTTGGCCAAAGTAAAGGGATTTTCCTATTCTAAACGCTTTTTCCGTTGCTAGTACTTTGAAAACAGACCAACTACGAGTGTACAAGCTTCCTGTGCCCTCGTAATAGAATACAGAAGAGAGAACAGTCTCTATTCTTGGCCAAAGTAAAGGGATTTTCCTATTCTAAACGCTTTTTCCGTTGCTAGTACTTTGAAAACAGACCAACTACGAGTGTACAAGCTTCCTGTGCCCTCGTAATAGAATACAGAAGAGAGAACAGTCTCTATTCTTGGCCAAAGTAAAGGGATTTTCCTATTCTAAACGCTTTTTCCGTTGCTAGTACTTTGAAAACAGACCAACTACGAGTGTACAAGCTTCCTGTGCCCTCGTAATAGAATACAGAAGAGAGAACAGTCTCTATTCTTGGCCAAAGTAAAGGGTTTTTCCTATTCTAAACGCTTTTTCCGTTGCTAGAACTTTGAAAACAGACTAACTACGAGTGTACAAGCTTCCTGTGCCCTCGTAATAGAATACAGAAGAGAGAACAGTCTCTATTCTTGGCCAAAGTAAAGGGTTTTTCCTATTCTAAACGCTTTTTCCGTTGCTAGTACTTTGAAAACAGACCAACCACGAGTGTACAAGCTTCCTGTGCCCTCGTAATAGAATACAAATGAGAGAACAGTCACTATTCTTGGCAAAAGTAAAAGGATTTTCCTATTCTAGACGCTTTTTCCGTTGCTAGAACTTTGAAAACAGACTAACTACGAGTGTACAAGCTTCCTGTGCCCTCGTAATAGAATACAAATGAGAGAACAGTCACTATTCTTGGCCAAAGTAAAGGGATTTTCCTATTCTAGACGCTTTTTCCGTTGCTAGAACTTTGAAAACAGACTAACTACGAGTGTACAAGCTTCCTGTGCCCTCGTAATAGAATACAGAAGAGAGAACAGTCTCTATTCTTGGCCAATGTAAAGGGTTTTTCCTATTCTAAACGCTTTTTCCGTTGCTAGAACTTTGAAAACAGACTAACTACGAGTGTACAAGCTTCCTGTGCCCTCGTAATAGAATACAGAAGAGAGAACAGTCTCTATTCTTGGCCAATGTAAAGGGTTTTTCCTATTCTAAACGCTTTTTCCGTTGCTAGAACTTTGAAAACAGACTAACTACGAGTGTACAAGCTACCTGTGCCCTCGTAATAGAATACAAATGAGAGAACAGTCACTATTCTTGGCCAAAGTAAAGGGATTTTCCTATTCTAGACGCTTTTTCCGTTGCTAGAACTTTGAAAACAGACTAACTACGAGTGTACAAGCTTCCTGTGCCCTCGTAATAGAATACAGAAGAGAGAACAGTCACTATTCTTGGCCAAAGTAAAGGGTTTTTCCTATTCTAAACGCTTTTTCCGTTGCTAGAACTTTGAAAACAGACTAACTACGAGTGTACAAGCTTCCTGTGCCCTCGTAATAGAATACAGAAGAGAGAACAGTCTCTATTCTTGGCCAAAGTAAAGGGTTTTTCCTATTCTAATCGCTTTTTCCGTTGCTAGAACTTTGAAAACAGACTAACTACGAGTGTACAAGCTTCCTGTGCCCTCGTAATAGAATACAGAAGAGAAAACAGTCTCTATTCTTGGCCAAAGTAAAGGGTTTTTCCTATTCTAAACGCTTTTTCCGTTGCTAGAACTTTGAAAACAGACTAACTACGAGTGTACAAGCTTCCTGTGCCCTCGTAATAGAATACAGAAGAGAGAACAGTCTCTATTCTTGGCCAAAGTAAAGGGTTTTTCCTATTGTAAACGCTTTTTCCGTTGCTAGAACTTTGAAAACAGACTAACTACGAGTGTACAAGCTTCCTGTGCCCTCGTAATAGAATACAGAAGAGAGAACAGTCTCTATTCTTGGCCAAAGTAAAGGGTTTTTCCTATTCTAAACGCTTTTTCCGTTGCTAGAACTTTGAAAACAGACTAACTACGAGTGTACAAGCTTCCTGTGCCCTCGTAATAGAATACAGATGAGAGAACAGTCTCTATTCTTGGCCAATGTAAAGGGATTTTCCTATTCTAGACGCTTTTTCCGTTGCTAGAACTTTGAAAACAGACTAACTACGAGTGTACAAGCTTCCTGTGCCCTCGTAATAGAATACAGAAGAGAGAACAGTCTCTATTCTTGGCCAAAGTAAAGGGTTTTTCCTATTCTAAACGCTTTTTCCGTTGCTAGAACTTTGAAAACAGACTAACTACGAGTGTACAAGCTTCCTGTGCCCTCGTAATAGAATACAGATGAGAGAACAGTCTCTATTCTTGGCCAATGTAAAGGGATTTTCCTATTCTAGACGCTTTTTCCGTTGCTAGAACTTTGAAAACAGACTAACTACGAGTGTACAAGCTTCCTGTGCCCTCGTAATAGAATACAGAAGAGAGAACAGTCTCTATTCTTGGCCAAAGTAAAGGGTTTTTCCTATTCTAAACGCTTTTTCCGTTGCTAGAACTTTGAAAACAGACTAACTACGAGTGTACAAGCTTCCTGTGCCCTCGTAATAGAATACAGAAGAGAGAACAGTCTCTATTCTTGGCCAAAGTAAAGGGTTTTTCCTGTTCTAAACGCTTTTTCCGTTGCTAGAACTTTGAAAACAGACTAACTACGAGTGTACAAGCTTCCTGTGCCCTCGTAATAGAATACAGAAGAGAGAACAGTCTCTATTCTTGGCCAAAGTAAAGGGTTTTTCCTATTCTAAACGCTTTTTCCGTTGCTAGAACTTTGAAAACAGACTAACTACGAGTGTACAAGCTTCCTGTGCCCTCGTAATAGAATACAGAAGAGAGAACAGTCTCTATTCTTGGCCAAAGTAAAGGGTTTTTCCTATTCTAAACGCTTTTTCCGTTGCTAGAACTTTGAAAACAGACTAACTACGAGTGTACAAGCTTCCTGTGCCCTCGTAATAGAATACAGAAGAGAGAACAGTCTCTATTCTTGGCCAAAGTGAAGGGTTTTTCCTATTCTAAACGCTTTTTCCGTTGCTAGAACTTTGAAAACAGACTAACTACGAGTGTACAAGCTTCCTGTGCCCTCGTAATAGAATACAGAAGAGAGAACAGTCTCTATTCTTGGCCAAAGTAAAGGGTTTTTCCTATTCTAAACGCTTTTTCCGTTGCTAGAACTTTGAAAACAGACTAACTACGAGTGTACAAGCTTCCTGTGCCCTCGTAATAGAATACAGAAGAGAGAACAGTCTCTATTCTTGGCCAAAGTAAAGGGTTTTTCCTATTCTAAACGCTTTTTCCGTTGCTAGAACTTTGAAAACAGACTAACTACGAGTGTACAAGCTTCCTGTGCCCTCGTAATAGAATACAGAAGAGAGAACAGTCTCTATTCTTGGCCAAAGTAAAGGGTTTTTCCTATTCTAAACGCTTTTTCCGTTGCTAGTACTTTGAAAACAGACCAACCACGAGTGTACAAGCTTCCTGTGCCCTCGTAATAGAATACAAATGAGAGAACAGTCACTATTCTTGGCAAAAGTAAAAGGATTTTCCTATTCTAGACGCTTTTTCCGTTGCTAGAACTTTGAAAACAGACTAACTACGAGTGTACAAGCTTCCTGTGCCCTCGTAATAGAATACAAATGAGAGAACAGTCACTATTCTTGGCAAAAGTAAAAGGATTTTCCTATTCTAAACGCTTTTTCCGTTGCTAGAACTTTGAAAACAGACTAACTACGAGTGTACAAGCTTCCTGTGCCCTCGTAATAGAATACAAATGAGAGAACACTCACTATTCTTGGCAAAAGTAAAAGGATTTTCCTATTCTAAACGCTTTTTCCGTTGCTAGAACTTTGAAAACAGACCAACCACGAGTGTACAAGCTTCCTGTGCCCTCGTAATAGAATACAAATGAGAGAACAGTCACTATTCTTGGCAAAAGTAAAAGGATTTTCCTATTCTAAACGCTTTTTCCGTTGCTAGAACTTTGAAAACAGACTAACTACGAGTGTACAAGCTTCCTGTGCCCTCGTAATAGAATACAAATGAGAGAACAGTCACTATTCTTGGCAAAAGTAAAAGGATTTTCCTATTCTAAACGCTTTTTCCGTTGCTAGAACTTTGAAAACAGACTAACTACGAGTGTACAAGCTTCCTGTGCCCTCGTAATAGAATACAAATGAGAGAACAGTCACTATTCTTGGCAAAAGTAAAAGGATTTTCCTATTCTAAACGCTTTTTCCGTTGCTAGAACTTTGAAAACAGACTAACTACGAGTGTACAAGCTTCCTGTGCCCTCGTAATAGAATACAAATGAGAGAACAGTCACTATTCTTGGCAAAAGTAAAAGGATTTTCCTATTCTAAACGCTTTTTCCGTTGCTAGAACTTTGAAAACAGACCAACCACGAGTGTACAAGCTTCCTGTGCCCTCGTAATAGAATACAGATGAGAGAACAGTCTCTATTCTTGGCCAATGTAAAGGGATTTTCCTATTCTAGACGCTTTTTCCGTTGCTAGTGCTTTGAAAACAAACCAACCACGAATGTACAAGCTTCCCGTGCCCTCGTAATAGAATACAGATGAGAGAACAGTCTCTATTCTTGGCAAAAGTAAAGGGATTTTCCTATTCTAAACGATTTTTCCGTTGCTAGTGCTTTGAAAACAGACCAACCACGAGTGTACAAGCTTCCTGTGCCCTCGTAATAGAATACAGATGAGAGAACAGTCTCTATTCTTGGCTAAAGTAACGGGTTTTTCCTATTCTAAACGCTTTTTCCGTTGCTAGTACTTTGAAAACAGACCAACCACGAATGTACAAGCTTCCTGTGCCCTCGTAATAGAATACAGATGACAGAACAGTCTCTATTCTTGGCTAAAGTATAGGGTTTTTCCTATTCTAAACGCATTTTCCGTAGTTGTACTTTGAAAACAGACCAACCACGAATGTACAAGCTTCCTGTGCCCTCGTAATAGAATACAGTTGAGAGAACAGTCACTATTCTTGGTCAATGTAAAAGGTTTATCTTATTCTAAATGCTTTTTCCGTTGTTAGTACTTTGATAACAGACCAACCACGAATGTACAAGCTACCTGTGCCCTCGTAATAGAATACAGATGAGAGAACCGTCTCTATTCTTGGCTAATGTAACGGGTTTTTCCTATCCTAAACGATTTTCCGTTGCTAGTACTTTGAAAACAGACCAACCACGAGTATACAAGGTACCTGTGCCCTCGTAATAAAATACAGATGAGAGAACAGTCTCTATTTTGCCAATGTAAAGGGTTTTTCCTATTCTAAACGCTATTTCCGTTGCTAGTACTTTGAAAACAGACCAACCGCGAATGTACAAGCTTCCTGTGCCCTCGTAATAGAATACAGATGAGAGAACAGTCTCTATTCTTGGCCAATGTAAAGGGTTTTTCGTATTATAAACGCTTTTTCCGTTGCTAGTACTTTGAAAACAGACCAACCACGAGTGTACAAGCTTCCCGTGCCCTCGTAATAGAATACAGATGAGAGAACAGTCTCTATTCTTGGCAAAAGTAAAGGGATTTTCCTATTCTAAACGCTTTTTCCGTTGCTAGTACTTTGAAAACAGACCAACCACGAGTGTACAAGCTTCCTGTGCCCTCGTAATAGAATACAGTTGAGAGAACAGTCACTATTCTTGGCCAATGTAAAAGGTTTTTCTTATTCTAAACGCTTTTTCCGTTGCTACTACTTTGAAAACAGACCAACCACGAATGTACAAGCTACCTGTGCCCTCGTAATAGAATACAGATGAGAGAACAGTCTCTATTCTTGGCTAATGTAACGGGTTTTTCCTATCCTAAACGCTTTTTCCGTTGCTAGTACTTGGAAAACAGACCAACCACGAGTATACAAGCTTCCTGTGCCCTCGTAATAGAATACAGAAGAGAGAACAGTCTCTATTCTTGGCAAAAGTAAAGGGATTTTCCTATTCTAAACGCTTTTTCCGTTGCTAGTACTTGGAAAACAGACCAACCACGAATGTACAAGCTTCCTGTGCCCTCGTAATAGAATACAGAAGAGAGAACAGTCTCTATTCTTGGCAAAAGTAAAGGGATTTTCCTATTCTAAACGCTTTTTCCGTTGCTAGTACTTGGAAAACAGACCAACCACGAATGTACAAGCTTCCTGTGCCCTCGTAATAGAATACAGAAGAGAGAACAGTCTCTATTCTTGGCAAAAGTAATGGGATTTTCCTATTCTAAACGCTTTTTCCGTTGCTAGTACTTGGAAAACAGACCAACCACGAATGTACAAGCTTCCCGTGCCCTCGTAATAGAATACAGATGAGAGAACAGTCACTATTCTTGGCAAAAGTAAAGGGATTTTCCTATTCTAAACGCTTTTTCCGTTGCTAGTACTTGGAAAACAGACCAACCACGAGTGTACAAGCTTCCTGTGCCCTCGTAATAGAATACAGATGAGAGAACAGTCTATATTCTTGGCCAATGTAAAGGGATTTTCCTATTCTAGACGTTTTTTCCGTTGCTAGTACTTTGAGAACAAACCAACCACGAATGTACAAGCTTCCCGTGCCCTCGTAATAGAATACAGAAGAGAGAACAGTCTCTATTCTTGGCAAAAGTAAAGGGATTTTCCTATTCTAAACGCTTTTTCCGTTGCTAGTACTTGGAAAACAGACCAACCACGAATGTACAAGCTTCCTGTGCCCTCGTAATAGAATACAAATGAGAGAACAGTCACTATTCTTGGCAAAAGTAAAAGGATTTTCCTATTCTAAACGCTTTTTCCGTTGCTAGAACTTTGAAAACAGACCAACCACGAGTGTACAAGCTTCCTGTGCCCTCGTAATAGAATACAAATGAGAGAACAGTCACTATTCTTGGCAAAAGTAAAAGGATTTTCCTATTCTAAACGCTTTTTCCGTTGCTAGAACTTTGAAAACAGACCAACCACGAGTGTACAAGCTTCTTGTGCCCTCGTAATAGAATACAAATGAGAGAACAGTCACTATTCTTGGCAAAAGTAAAAGGATTTTCCTATTCTAAACGCTTTTTCCGTTGCTAGAACTTTGAAAACAGACTAACTACGAGTGTACAAGCTTCCTGTGCCCTCGTAATAGAATACAAATGAGAGAACACTCACTATTCTTGGCAAAAGTAAAAGGATTTTCCTATTCTAAACGCTTTTTCCGTTGCTAGAACTTTGAAAACAGACCAACCACGAGTGTACAAGCTTCCTGTGCCCTCGTAATAGAATACAAATGAGAGAACAGTCACTATTCTTGGCAAAAGTAAAAGGATTTTCCTATTCTAAACGCTTTTTCCGTTGCTAGAACTTTGAAAACAGACTAACTACGAGTGTACAAGCTTCCTGTGCCCTCGTAATAGAATACAAATGAGAGAACAGTCACTATTCTTGGCAAAAGTAAAAGGATTTTCCTATTCTAAACGCTTTTTCCGTTGCTAGTACTTTGAAAACAGACCAACCACGAGTGTACAAGCTTCCTGTGCCCTCGTAATAGAATACAGTTGAGAGAACAGTCACTATTCTTGGCCAATGTAAAAGGTTTTTCTTATTCTAAACGCTTTTTCCGTTGCTACTACTTTGAAAACAGACCAACCACGAATGTACAAGCTACCTGTGCCCTCGTAATAGAATACAGATGAGAGAACAGTCTCTATTCTTGGCTAATGTAACGGGTTTTTCCTATCCTAAACGCTTTTTCCGTTGCTAGTACTTGGAAAACAGACCAACCACGAGTATACAAGCTTCCTGTGCCCTCGTAATAGAATACAGAAGAGAGAACAGTCTCTATTCTTGGCAAAAGTAAAGGGATTTTCCTATTCTAAACGCTTTTTCCGTTGCTAGTACTTGGAAAACAGACCAACCACGAATGTACAAGCTTCCTGTGCCCTCGTAATAGAATACAGAAGAGAGAACAGTCTCTATTCTTGGCAAAAGTAAAGGGATTTTCCTATTCTAAACGCTTTTTCCGTTGCTAGTACTTGGAAAACAGACCAACCACGAATGTACAAGCTTCCTGTGCCCTCGTAATAGAATACAGAGGAGAGAACAGTCTCTATTCTTGGCAAAAGTAAAGGGATTTTCCTATTCTAAACGCTTTTTCCGTTGCTAGTACTTGGAAAACAGACCAACCACGAATGTACAAGCTTCCCGTGCCCTCGTAATAGAATACAGATGAGAGAACAGTCACTATTCTTGGCAAAAGTAAAGGGATTTTCCTATTCTAAACGCTTTTTCCGTTGCTAGTACTTGGAAAACAGACCAACCACGAGTGTACAAGCTTCCTGTGCCCTCGTAATAGAATACAGATGAGAGAACAGTCTATATTCTTGGCCAATGTAAAGGGATTTTCCTATTCTAGACGTTTTTTCCGTTGCTAGTACTTTGAGAACAAACCAACCACGAATGTACAAGCTTCCCGTGCCCTCGTAATAGAATACAGAAGAGAGAACAGTCTCTATTCTTGGCAAAAGTAAAGGGATTTTCCTATTCTAAACGCTTTTTCCGTTGCTAGTACTTGGAAAACAGACCAACCACGAATGTACAAGCTTCCTGTGCCCTCGTAATAGAATACAAATGAGAGAACAGTCACTATTCTTGGCAAAAGTAAAAGGATTTTCCTATTCTAAACGCTTTTTCCGTTGCTAGAACTTTGAAAACAGACCAACCACGAGTGTACAAGCTTCTTGTGCCCTCGTAATAGAATACAAATGAGAGAACAGTCACTATTCTTGGCAAAAGTAAAAGGATTTTCCTATTCTAAACGCTTTTTCCGTTGCTAGAACTTTGAAAACAGACTAACTACGAGTGTACAAGCTTCCTGTGCCCTCGTAATAGAATACAAATGAGAGAACACTCACTATTCTTGGCAAAAGTAAAAGGATTTTCCTATTCTAAACGCTTTTTCCGTTGCTAGAACTTTGAAAACAGACCAACCACGAGTGTACAAGCTTCCTGTGCCCTCGTAATAGAATACAAATGAGAGAACAGTCACTATTCTTGGCAAAAGTAAAAGGATTTTCCTATTCTAAACGCTTTTTCCGTTGCTAGAACTTTGAAAACAGACTAACTACGAGTGTACAAGCTTCCTGTGCCCTCGTAATAGAATACAAATGAGAGAACAGTCACTATTCTTGGCAAAAGTAAAAGGATTTTCCTATTCTAAACGCTTTTTCCGTTGCTAGAACTTTGAAAACAGACTAACTACGAGTGTACAAGCTTCCTGTGCCCTCGTAATAGAATACAAATGAGAGAACAGTCACTATTCTTGGCAAAAGTAAAAGGATTTTCCTATTCTAAACGCTTTTTCCGTTGCTAGAACTTTGAAAACAGACTAACTACGAGTGTACAAGCTTCCTGTGCCCTCGTAATAGAATACAAATGAGAGAACAGTCACTATTCTTGGCAAAAGTAAAAGGATTTTCCTATTCTAAACGCTTTTTCCGTTGCTAGAACTTTGAAAACAGACCAACCACGAGTGTACAAGCTTCCTGTGCCCTCGTAATAGAATACAGATGAGAGAACAGTCTCTATTCTTGGCCAATGTAAAGGGATTTTCCTATTCTAGACGCTTTTTCCGTTGCTAGTACTTTGAAAACAAACCAACCACGAATGTACAAGCTTCCCGTGCCCTCGTAATAGAATACAGATGAGAGAACAGTCTCTATTCTTGGCAAAAGTAAAGGGATTTTCCTATTCTAAACGATTTTTCCGTTGCTAGTGCTTTGAAAACAGACCAACCACGAGTGTACAAGCTTCCTGTGCCCTCGTAATAGAATACAGATGACAGAACAGTCTCTATTCTTGGCTAAAGTATAGGGTTTTTCCTATTCTAAACGCATTTTCCGTAGTTGTACTTTGAAAACAGACCAACCACGAATGTACAAGCTTCCTGTGCCCTCGTAATAGAATACAGTTGAGAGAACAGTCACTATTCTTGGTCAATGTAAAAGGTTTATCTTATTCTAAACGCTTTTTCCGTTGTTAGTACTTTGATAACAGACCAACCACGAATGTACAAGCTACCTGTGCCCTCGTAATAGAATACAGATGAGAGAACCGTCTCTATTCTTGGCTAATGTAACGGGTTTTTCCTATCCTAAACGATTTTCCGTTGCTAGTACTTTGAAAACAGACCAACCACGAGTATACAAGGTACCTGTGCCCTCGTAATAAAATACAGATGAGAGAACAGTCTCTATTTTGCCAATGTAAAGGGTTTTTCCTATTCTAAACGCTATTTCCGTTGCTAGTACTTTGAAAACAGACCAACCGCGAATGTACAAGCTTCCTGTGCCCTCGTAATAGAATACAGATGAGAGAACAGTCTCTATTCTTGGCCAATGTAAAGGGTTTTTCGTATTATAAACGCTTTTTCCGTTGCTAGTACTTTGAAAACAGACCAACCACGAGTGTACAAGCTTCCCGTGCCCTCGTAATAGAATACAGATGAGAGAACAGTCTCTATTCTTGGCAAAAGTAAAGGGATTTTCCTATTCTAAACGCTTTTTCCGTTGCTAGTACTTTGAAAACAGACCAACCACGAGTGTACAAGCTTCCTGTGCCCTCGTAATAGAATACAGTTGAGAGAACAGTCACTATTCTTGGCCAATGTAAAAGGTTTTTCTTATTCTAAACGCTTTTTCCGTTGCTACTACTTTGAAAACAGACCAACCACGAATGTACAAGCTACCTGTGCCCTCGTAATAGAATACAGATGAGAGAACAGTCTCTATTCTTGGCCAATGTAAAGGGTTTTTCGTATTATAAACGCTTTTTCCGTTGCTAGTACTTTGAAAACAGACCAACCACGAGTGTACAAGCTTCCCGTGCCCTCGTAATAGAATACAGTTGAGAGAACAGTCACTATTCTTGGCCAATGTAAAAGGTTTTTCTTATTCTAAACGCTTTTTCCGTTGCTACTACTTTGAAAACAGACCAACCACGAATGTACAAGCTACCTGTGCCCTCGTAATAGAATACAGATGAGAGAACAGTCTCTATTCTTGGCTAATGTAACGGGTTTTTCCTATCCTAAACGCTTTTTCCGTTGCTACTACTTGGAAAACAGACCAACCACGAGTATACAAGCTTCCTGTGCCCTCGTAATAGAATACAGAAGAGAGAACAGTCTCTATTCTTGGCAAAAGTAAAGGGATTTTCCTATTCTAAACGCTTTTTCCGTTGCTAGTACTTTGAAAACAGACCAACCACGAGTGTACAAGCTTCCTGTGCCCTCGTAATAGAATACAGTTGAGAGAACAGTCACTATTCTTGGCCAATGTAAAAGGTTTTTCTTATTCTAAACGCTTTTTCCGTTGCTACTACTTTGAAAACAGACCAACCACGAATGTACAAGCTACCTGTGCCCTCGTAATAGAATACAGATGAGAGAACAGTCTCTATTCTTGGCTAATGTAACGGGTTTTTCCTATCCTAAACGCTTTTTCCGTTGCTACTACTTGGAAAACAGACCAACCACGAGTATACAAGCTTCCTGTGCCCTCGTAATAGAATACAGAAGAGAGAACAGTCTCTATTCTTGGCAAAAGTAAAGGGATTTTCCTATTCTAAACGCTTTTTCCGTTGCTAGTACTTGGAAAACAGACCAACCACGAATGTACAAGCTTCCTGTGCCCTCGTAATAGAATACAGAAGAGAGAACAGTCTCTATTCTTGGCAAAAGTAAAGGGATTTTCCTATTCTAAACGCTTTTTCCGTTGCTAGTACTTGGAAAACAGACCAACCACGAATGTACAAGCTTCCTGTGCCCTCGTAATAGAATACAGAAGAGAGAACAGTCTCTATTCTTGGCAAAAGTAAAGGGATTTTCCTATTCTAAACGCTTTTTCCGTTGCTAGTACTTGGAAAACAGACCAACCACGAATGTACAAGCTTCCTGTGCCCTCGTAATAGAATACAGAAGAGAGAACAGTCTCTATTCTTGGCAAAAGTAAAGGGATTTTCCTATTCTAAACGCTTTTTCCGTTGCTAGTACTTGGAAAACAGACCAACCACGAATGTACAAGCTTCCTGTGCCCTCGTAATAGAATACAGAAGAGAGAACAGTCTCTATTCTTGGCAAAAGTAAAGGGATTTTCCTATTCTAAACGCTTTTTCCGTTGCTAGTACTTGGAAAACAGACCAACCACGAATGTACAAGCTTCCTGTGCCCTCGTAATAGAATACAGAAGAGAGAACAGTCTCTATTCTTGGCAAAAGTAAAGGGATTTTCCTATTCTAAACGCTTTTTCCGTTGCTAGTACTTGGAAAACAGACCAACCACGAATGTACAAGCTTCCTGTGCCCTCGTAATAGAATACAGAAGAGAGAACAGTCTCTATTCTTGGCCAAAGTAAAGGGATTTTCCTATTCTAAACGCTTTTTCCGTTGCTAGTACTTGGAAAACAGACCAACCACGAATGTACAAGCTTCCTGTGCCCTCGTAATAGAATACAGAAGAGAGAACAGTCTCTATTCTTGGCAAAAGTAAAGGGATTTTCCTATTCTAAACGCTTTTTCCGTTGCTAGTACTTGGAAAACAGACCAACCACGAATGTACAAGCTTCCCGTGCCCTCGTAATAGAATACAGATGAGAGAACAGTCTCTATTCTTGGCAAAAGTAAAGGGATTTTCCTATTCTAAACGCTTTTTCCGTTGCTAGTACTTGGAAAACAGACCAACCACGAATGTACAAGCTTCACGTGCCCTCGTAATAGAATACAGAAGAGAGAACAGTCTCTATTCTTGGCAAAAGTAAAGGGATTTTCCTATTCTAAACGCTTTTTCCGTTGCAAGTACTTGGAAAACAGACCAACCACGAATGTACAAGCTTCCCGTGCCCTCGTAATAGAATACAGAAGAGAGAACAGTCTCTATTCTTGGCAAACGTAAAGGGATTTTCCTATTCTAAACGCTTTTTCCGTTGCTAGTACTTGGAAAACAGACCAACCACGAATGTACAAGCTTCCCGTGCCCTCGTAATAGAATACAGAAGAGAGAACAGTCTCTATTCTTGGCAAAAGTAAAGGGATTTTCCTATTCTAAACGCTTTTTCCGTTGCTAGTACTTGGAAAACAGACCAACCACGAATGTACAAGCTTCCCGTGCCCTCGTAATAGAATACAGATGAGAGAACAGTCTCTATTCTTGGCCAATGTAAAGGGATTTTCCTATTCTAGACGCTTTTTCCGTTGCTAGTACTTGGAAAACAGACCAACCACGAATGTACAAGCTTCCCGTGCCCTCGTAATAGAATACAGATGAGAGAACAGTCTCTATTCTTGGCAAAAGTAAAGGGATTTTCCTATTCTAAACGCTTTTTCCGTTGCTAGTACTTGGAAAACAGACCAAGCACGAGTGTACAAGCTTCCCGTGCCCTCGTAATAGAATACAGAAGAGAGAACAGTCTCTATTCTTGGCAAAAGTAAAGGGATTTTCCTATTCTAAACGCTTTTTCCGTTGCTAGTACTTGGAAAACAGACCAACCACGAATGTACAAGCTTCCCGTGCCCTCGTAATAGAATACAGAAGAGAGAACAGTCTCTATTCTTGGCAAAAGTAAAGGGATTTTCCTATTCTAAACGCTTTTTCCGTTGCTAGTACTTGGAAAACAGACCAACCACGAATGTACAAGCTTCCTGTGCCCTCGTAATAGAATACAGATGAGAGAACAGTCTCTATTCTTGGCCAATGTAAAGGGATTTTCCTATTCTAAACGCTTTTTCCGTTGCTAGTACTTGGAAAACAGACCAACCACGAATGTACAAGCTTCCCGTGCCCTCGTAATAGAATACAGATGAGAGAACAGTCTCTATTCTTGGCAAAAGTAAAGGGATTTTCCTATTCTAAACGCTTTTTCCGTTGCTAGTACTTGGAAAACAGACCAACCACGAGTGTACAAGCTTCCCGTGCCCTCGTAATAGAATACAGATGAGAGAACAGTCTCTATTCTTGGCCAATGTAAAGGGATTTTCCTATTCTAGACGCTTTTTCCGTTGCTAGTACTTTGAGAACAAACCAACCACGAGTGTACAAGCTTCCCGTGCCCTGGTAATAGAATACAGAAGAGAGAACAGTCTCTATTCTTGGCAAAAGTAAAGGGATTTTCCTATTCTAAACGCTTTTTCCGTTGCTAGTACTTGGAAAACAGACCAACCACGAATGTACAAGCTTCCCGTGCCCTGGTAATAGAATACAGAAGAGAGAACAGTCTCTATTCTTGGCAAAAGTAAAGGGATTTTCCTATTCTAAACGCTTTTTCCGTTGCTAGTACTTGGAAAACAGACCAACCACGAATGTACAAGCTTCCCGTGCCCTCGTAATAGAATACAGAAGAGAGAACAGTCTCTATTCTTGGCAAAAGTAAAGGGATTTTCCTATTCTAAACGCTTTTTCCGTTGCTATTACTTGGAAAACAGACCAACCACGAATGTACAAGCTTCCCGTGCCCTCGTAATAGAATACAGAAGAGAGAACAGTCTCTATTCTTGGCAAAAGTAAAGGGATTTTCCTATTCTAAACGCTTTTTCCGTTGCTAGTACTTGGAAAACAGACCAACCACGAATGTACAAGCTTCCTGTGCCCTCGTAATAGAATACAGATGAGAGAACAGTCTCTATTCTTGGCCAATGTAAAGGGATTTTCCTATTCTAAACGCTTTTTCCGTTGCTAGTACTTGGAAAACAGACCAACCACGAATGTACAAGCTTCCCGTGCCCTCGTAATAGAATACAGAAGAGAGAACAGTCTCTATTCTTGGCAAAAGTAAAGGGATTTTCCTATTCTAAACGCTTTTTCCGTTGCTAGTACTTGGAAAACAGACCAACCACGAATGTACAAGCTTCCTGTGCCCTCGTAATAGAATACAGAAGAGAGAACAGTCTCTATTCTTGGCAAAAGTAAAGGGATTTTCCTATTCTAAACGCTTTTTCCGTTGCTAGTACTTGGAAAACAGACCAACCACGAATGTACAAGCTTCCTGTGCCCTCGTAATAGAATACAGAAGAGAGAACAGTCTCTATTCTTGGCAAAAGTAAAGGGATTTTCCTATTCTAAACGCTTTTTCCGTTGCTAGTACTTGGAAAACAGACCAACCACGAATGTACAAGCTTCCTGTGCCCTCGTAATAGAATACAGAAGAGAGAACAGTCTCTATTCTTGGCAAAAGTAAAGGGATTTTCCTATTCTAAACGCTTTTTCCGTTGCTAGTACTTGGAAAACAGACCAACCACGAATGTACAAGCTTCCTGTGCCCTCGTAATAGAATACAGAAGAGAGAACAGTCTCTATTCTTGGCCAAAGTAAAGGGATTTTCCTATTCTAAACGCTTTTTCCGTTGCTAGTACTTGGAAAACACACCAACCACGAATGTACAAGCTTCCTGTGCCCTCGTAATAGAATACAGAAGAGAGAACAGTCTCTATTCTTGGCAAAAGTAAAGGGATTTTCCTATTCTAAACGCTTTTTCCGTTGCTAGTACTTGGAAAACAGACCAACCACGAATGTACAAGCTTCCCGTGCCCTCGTAATAGAATACAGATGAGAGAACAGTCTCTATTCTTGGCAAAAGTAAAGGGATTTTCCTATTCTAAACGCTTTTTCCGTTGCTAGTACTTGGAAAACAGACCAACCACGAATGTACAAGCTTCCCGTGCCCTCGTAATAGAATACAGAAGAGAGAACAGTCTCTATTCTTGGCAAAAGTAAAGGGATTTTCCTATTCTAAACGCTTTTTCCGTTGCTAGTACTTGGAAAACAGACCAACCACGAATGTACAAGCTTCCCGTGCCCTCGTAATAAAATACAGAAGAGAGAACAGTCTCTATTCTTGGCAAAAGTAAAGGGATTTTCCTATTCTAAACGCTTTTTCCGTTGCTAGTACTTGGAAAACAGACCAACCACGAATGTACAAGCTTCCCGTGCCCTCGTAATAGAATACAGATGAGAGAACAGTCTCTATTCTTGGCCAATGTAAAGGGATTTTCCTATTCTAGACGCTTTTTCCGTTGCTAGTACTTGGAAAACAGACCAACCACGAATGTACAAGCTTCCCGTGCCCTCGTAATAGAATACAGATGAGAGAACAGTCTCTATTCTTGGCAAAAGTAAAGGGATTTTCCTATTCTAAACGCTTTTTCCGTTGCTAGTACTTGGAAAACAGACCAAGCACGAGTGTACAAGCTTCCCGTGCCCTCGTAATAGAATACAGAAGAGAGAACAGTCTCTATTCTTGGCAAAAGTAAAGGGATTTTCCTATTCTAAACGCTTTTTCCGTTGCTAGTACTTGAAAAACAGACCAACCACGAATGTACAAGCTTCCCGTGCCCTCGTAATAGAATACAGAAGAGAGAACAGTCTCTATTCTTGGCAAAAGTAAAGGGATTTTCCTATTCTAAACGCTTTTTCCGTTGCTAGTACTTGGAAAACAGACCAACCACGAGTGTACAAGCTTCCCGTGCCCTCGTAATAGAATACAGATGAGAGAACAGTCTCTATTCTTGGCCAATGTTAAGGGATTTTCCTATTCTAGACGCTTTTTCCGTTGCTAGTACTTTGAGAACAAACCAACCACGAGTGTACAAGCTTCCCGTGCCCTGGTAATAGAATACAGAAGAGAGAACAGTCTCTATTCTTGGCAAAAGTAAAGGGATTTTCCTATTCTAAACGCTTTTTCCGTTGCTAGTACTTGGAAAACAGACCAACCACGAATGTACAAGCTTCCTGTGCCCTCGTAATAGAATACAGAAGAGAGAACAGTCTCTATTCTTGGCAAAAGTAAAGGGATTTTCCTATTCTAAACGCTTTTTCCGTTGCTAGTACTTGGAAAACAGACCAACCACGAATGTACAAGCTTCCTGTGCCCTCGTAATAGAATACAGAAGAGAGAACAGTCTCTATTCTTGGCCAAAGTAAAGGGATTTTCCTATTCTAAACGCTTTTTCCGTTGCTAGTACTTGGAAAACAGACCAACCACGAATGTACAAGCTTCCTGTGCCCTCGTAATAGAATACAGAAGAGAGAACAGTCTCTATTCTTGGCAAAAGTAAAGGGATTTTCCTATTCTAAACGCTTTTTCCGTTGCTAGTACTTGGAAAACAGACCAACCACGAATGTACAAGCTTCCTGTGCCCTCGTAATAGAATACAGAAGAGAGAACAGTCTCTATTCTTGGCAAAAGTAAAGGGATTTTCCTATTCTAAACGCTTTTTCCGTTGCTAGTACTTGGAAAACAGACCAACCACGAATGTACAAGCTTCCTGTGCCCTCGTAATAGAATACAGAAGAGAGAACAGTCTCTATTCTTGGCAAAAGTAAAGGGATTTTCCTATTCTAAACGCTTTTTCCGTTGCTAGTACTTGGAAAACAGACCAACCACGAATGTACAAGCTTCCTGTGCCCTCGTAATAGAATACAGAAGAGAGAACAGTCTCTATTCTTGGCAAAAGTAAAGGGATTTTCCTATTCTAAACGCTTTTTCCGTTGCTAGTACTTGGAAAACAGACCAACCACGAATGTACAAGCTTCCTGTGCCCTCGTAATAGAATACAGAAGAGAGAACAGTCTCTATTCTTGGCAAAAGTAAAGGGATTTTCCTATTCTAAACGCTTTTTCCGTTGCTAGTACTTGGAAAACAGACCAACCACGAATGTACAAGCTTCCTGTGCCCTCGTAATAGAATACAGAAGAGAGAACAGTCTCTATTCTTGGCAAAAGTAAAGGGATTTTCCTATTCTAAACGCTTTTTCCGTTGCTAGTACTTGGAAAACAGACCAACCACGAATGTACAAGCTTCCTGTGCCCTCGTAATAGAATACAGAAGAGAGAACAGTCTCTATTCTTGGCCAAAGTAAAGGGATTTTCCTATTCTAAACGCTTTTTCCGTTGCTAGTACTTGGAAAACAGACCAACCACGAATGTACAAGCTTCCTGTGCCCTCGTAATAGAATACAGAAGAGAGAACAGTCTCTATTCTTGGCAAAAGTAAAGGGATTTTCCTATTCTAAACGCTTTTTTCCGTTGCTAGTACTTGGAAAACAGACCAACCACGAATGTACAAGCTTCCCGTGCCCTCGTAATAGAATACAGATGAGAGAACAGTCTCTATTCTTGGCAAAAGTAAAGGGATTTTCCTATTCTAAACGCTTTTTCCGTTGCTAGTACTTGGAAAACAGACCAACCACGAATGTACAAGCTTCCCGTGCCCTCGTAATAGAATACAGAAGAGAGAACAGTCTCTATTCTTGGCAAAAGTAAAGGGATTTTCCTATTCTAAACGCTTTTTCCGTTGCAAGTACTTGGAAAACAGACCAACCACGAATGTACAAGCTTCCCGTGCCCTCGTAATAGAATACAGAAGAGAGAACAGTCTCTATTCTTGGCAAAAGTAAAGGGATTTTCCTATTCTAAACGCTTTTTCCGTTGCTAGTACTTGGAAAACAGACCAACCACGAATGTACAAGCTTCCCGTGCCCTCGTAATAGAATACAGAAGAGAGAACAGTCTCTATTCTTGGCAAAAGTAAAGGGATTTTCCTATTCTAAACGCTTTTTCCGTTGCTAGTACTTGGAAAACAGACCAACCACGAATGTACAAGCTTCCCGTGCCCTCGTAATAGAATACAGATGAGAGAACAGTCTCTATTCTTGGCCAATGTAAAGGGATTTTCCTATTCTAGACGCTTTTTCCGTTGCTAGTACTTGGAAAACAGACCAACCACGAATGTACAAGCTTCCCGTGCCCTCGTAATAGAATACAGATGAGAGAACAGTCTCTATTCTTGGCAAAAGTAAAGGGATTTTCCTATTCTAAACGCTTTTTCCGTTGCTAGTACTTGGAAAACAGACCAAGCACGAGTGTACAAGCTTCCCGTGCCCTCGTAATAGAATACAGAAGAGAGAACAGTCTCTATTCTTGGCAAAAGTAAAGGGATTTTCCTATTCTAAACGCTTTTTCCGTTGCTAGTACTTGGAAAACAGACCAACCACGAATGTACAAGCTTCCCGTGCCCTCGTAATAGAATACAGAAGAGAGAACAGTCTCTATTCTTGGCAAAAGTAAAGGGATTTTCCTATTCTAAACGCTTTTTCCGTTGCTAGTACTTGGAAAACAGACCAACCACGAATGTACAAGCTTCCTGTGCCCTCGTAATAGAATACAGATGAGAGAACAGTCTCTATTCTTGGCCAATGTAAAGGGATTTTCCTATTCTAAACGCTTTTTCCGTTGCTAGTACTTGGAAAACAGACCAACCACGAATGTACAAGCTTCCCGTGCCCTCGTAATAGAATACAGATGAGAGAACAGTCTCTATTCTTGGCAAAAGTAAAGGGATTTTCCTATTCTAAACGCTTTTTCCGTTGCTAGTACTTGGAAAACAGACCAACCACGAGTGTACAAGCTTCCCGTGCCCTCGTAATAGAATACAGATGAGAGAACAGTCTCTATTCTTGGCCAATGTAAAGGGATTTTCCTATTCTAGACGCTTTTTCCGTTGCTAGTACTTTGAGAACAAACCAACCACGAGTGTACAAGCTTCCCGTGCCCTGGTAATAGAATACAGAAGAGAGAACAGTCTCTATTCTTGGCAAAAGTAAAGGGATTTTCCTATTCTAAACGCTTTTTCCGTTGCTAGTACTTGGAAAACAGACCAACCACGAATGTACAAGCTTCCCGTGCCCTCGTAATAGAATACAGAAGAGAGAACAGTCTCTATTCTTGGCAAAAGTAAAGGGATTTTCCTATTCTAAACGCTTTTTCCGTTGCTAGTACTTGGAAAACAGACCAACCACGAATGTACAAGCTTCCTGTGCCCTCGTAATAGAATACAGAAGAGAGAACAGTCTCTATTCTTGGCAAAAGTAAAGGGATTTTCCTATTCTAAACGCTTTTTCCGTTGCTAGTACTTGGAAAACAGACCAACCACGAGTGTACAAGCTTCCTGTGCCCTCGTAATAGAATACAGAAGAGAGAACAGTCTCTATTCTTGGCAAAAGTAAAGGGATTTTCCTATTCTAAACGCTTTTTCCGTTGCTAGTACTTGGAAAACAGACCAACCACGAATGTACAAGCTTCCTGTGCCCTCGTAATAGAATACAGAAGAGAGAACAGTCTCTATTCTTGGCAAAAGTAAAGGGATTTTCCTATTCTAAACGCTTTTTTCCGTTGCTAGTACTTGGAAAACAGACCAACCACGAATGTACAAGCTT
This sequence comes from Rhodnius prolixus, assembly GCF_049639745.1. Lineage (NCBI taxonomy): Eukaryota > Metazoa > Arthropoda > Insecta > Hemiptera > Reduviidae > Rhodnius > Rhodnius prolixus. The sequence goes on from NW_027411582.1 coordinate 10,906,851, forward strand.
CCTGTGCCCTCGTAATAGAATACAGAAGAGAGAACAGTCTCTATTCTTGGCAAAAGTAAAGGGATTTTCCTATTCTAAACGCTTTTTCCGTTGCTAGTACTTGGAAAACAGACCAACCACGAATGTAC